>NW_027107820.1:816674-825404 GCF_000696795.3 Halyomorpha halys | reverse complement strand
GAATTCTTTGCACCCCTTAAAATGAAACGATAAAATAGTGATAAAAGTGGCTTTTATAAATATTGTTTTAAGAAACAATCTGAATTCATGGGAGTACTAAAAATATATTTTTTTTTTTTACTTCTTATTAAACAATTTTTTAAAATTCACTATCGGTTTAATTGCGAATTTCAAAATAAGGATAGTGGATTACCAGTTGTAAAAACTAATGTGGCCTCTTATATTATTTTACTATAACCCATAGTGCCAATATATATTTTGAGAAAATACATAAATCTATTGCAGATTGATTATTTAATTGTATTAGTTATTTAAATACAATTGTTTAGAAATTTCTAACTACATGGGTCATTGTTCTTCTGCACTAAAATATTAAAGCTATGCACGTTAGAGCTAGGGGAATAACTAATTACAATAAAGTGGAATGATGAATTTATCCAAAAAACCCTTTATAAAGAAAGCAATATAACTACCATTATCTTGACCCAAGAACTGATTCGGATATTTTCTTTAGTAAAAAACTCATGCGCAACTTCCATACTAAACAGTTGTAATATAGCTTAAGAAAAGGGCGTCATTAAAAGCTACAATCAATATAGAGGAAATAGAAAAAGTGATCAATATGATGAAAACCGCACTGTGCTTTATAACTGCATATTAAAAAATTTGACAGTGAGGTTGAAATTATTAAGGGGGTGGTTCCCCTTAGGTGTACAATAATTCTGGGTTTAAAAAAAGTTAAACTCTTCGTGGTTTAAAAAAAAAATCTATTTCTAAAGCGAAGAGGAATTAAATAAATGTTTTTGGGGGCATGATATGTTTTATATACTGAGGAGTTTGCTATCAAAGGTATAACCACATTTGAAGTTATAGTTAAAACATAGTAACGGAGAT
The DNA here is from genome assembly GCF_000696795.3 of Halyomorpha halys. Lineage (NCBI taxonomy): Eukaryota > Metazoa > Arthropoda > Insecta > Hemiptera > Pentatomidae > Halyomorpha > Halyomorpha halys. The sequence goes on along the minus strand of NW_027107820.1, from coordinate 824,510 downwards.
GTCGATAAGTGGAACTTTTATTGAAGATGTTGTTTAGTAACTCCAATTTCACAGGAAAACAAAATTGAATTAAACTGAATAAGTTTAGTTTGTAGAATTTTAATTTACCAAAAAAAGCCTTCACTTTTGAAAAGTGAATGTATTAACTTTTAATAGGAAATTCCTCAAACATAGATAATCTTTTGCTTAATTTGTAGCCGTATTGAGGTTTGGACCTAAACATCGTAATCCAAGTTTCTAATTGTTCGTAAATTGTTTCGATTATCCTTCTTTGGAAATAACAGTTCATTGACCAGGAGACGGCGCAATCTGTGGTGGATTAAGCTTTACAGAAGCCCTGGCTCCAGTTATTCGCAATCCTCTTCGGTAATTGCGCGGCAGCAGCTCGGCCGTTGTAATATTACAGGGCAAATTTAATCAAAGCACATTAATGTGTGGAGTAGTCATCAGAGTTAATTTCTTGATTAAGCAGCTGGATGTGGTTATTTTATTTTAACACTTCAACGTTCTATTCTGGGTCAAATTATAAATAAATCAAAAGGCTCATGGAACCCTAATGTTCTGTTTGATACCACAAATCGTTCATAAACAACCTTCCATTGACACACCAAGACTGAGAAGCTTTAACGCAATCCAAACACTCAACGACTTGGTCCACACACTGGAAGTTTAACTTGTTAACTTTGTTTGGATTTTTTCGTTGTTAAACTCAATAGTTTGCTAATTGTAACCACCGTGAAGCTATTTTTACTTTAATAATTTACGCCCGCTCCTAGGTCGCAGGTTACGCAGTCCAGATGCAGATATATACGGCTGAATTAGGCAGTTGGAGAGAGGCAAGCTATTATTACTTCAATAATATCAACTGGGTACAAAAACCACAATTCCTTCTTGTGCGACCTTGTTTGTTTTTTGTGTTTTTTATGTACTTTATATTAGTGAATTCATCCGATTTAATCACAAAAGACAAAGAAGATGAATAATATTTTTGTAAATTTATTTACACCCATAAATCCTAACATTGTACGACGTAACTAATACTTCGACTCTGTTGGATGTACACACCTATTCATATAACTCCAATGTTTCATGCTTAAAGTTTTCTTCATCGTTCCTTTCTCACTTTTGCATAGACAATTACTGAATTATGGAAGATAAGTGAAATATTTATAAGAGGATTTAGGTATTGAAAATACTGTTTCTTTGCAATCAGCTATGCTTGAATGTCGTGTGCTCAACTCAAGCTCAAACGCCGGGTTTCCTTCAACCGTCTCGAGTGCCTGATACATCATTGAACGTGCTCCCAGCAGGGCCTATCAACCCTGGCCTGGAACCCCGACTTGAATGACTGAAAATTAATTTGATACTTTAGCCAGAAGCATGCCAAGGCCCCAAAAATATGGAATTCTGTTCCTTAGCGACCCCATTCATTAAAATTTGATGAAAAAATGATGCTGAACTTAAGTAATAAAATATAATTGGCTTATTAGTCCCTCGCCAGTAACTTCTAAGTGAATAAATTTAAATTTGTTTAATGTCCATATGTTTAGTAAATAGAATGTGGCAAGGAAAATCATAAAGATGGCTACCCCTCGTTTGGAAAATGTATGCTTTTATCAATGTATTACTACATTATTATTTATGTCTTATAAATGAACCTATGGCAGTTATAATAATGCGATATGATTGATAGAATAAAAGGCCACTCTTTATGACCGATAATTTTCCGCCCGCTCCTAGGTCGCAGGTTGCGCAGTCCAGATGCAGATAAGCGCGGCTGAATAAGGCAGTTGGAGAGAGGCAAGGCTCAAGGCTGACCCTAGTATTGTCCCGCGGCACCTCTGAAGTCTGCTTCAGTGCAATATGTTTGCGTTAGTTGTCTATCTGTTATCGCGTTTTCCTTCAGTCTGCTCTTTGTAAGGTATAGTCTTGTCCTATTGTTGAGTCTCCTAGTGTTCTTTGCCGCAAGATGAGTTAATATATTTTTTAAATTTGTAATTTCCTCAATGGATTCAATTGCCTAATAACTTTAAAACCACGATATAGATTTGACGTTAAAATCAGGCTCTGTCCAGCGCGTTTGAAACGATTTTTCTTTCTATAAAAACAGCGAGGCTTGCTATGAGGTTTTTACGCCTTTAACCGGAAAAGGTGACTTGAAAGAATCTGCACGGTCATTTTACTCAAATCTGATAACACTTTGTTCCGAGCCAAGAAACTCATAAATTCTGTTTAGATTGAATTCCATTCTTTATGCCTGGTCGTAAGAAAACTTTAGTTCGAAACCTTTCACTTGAAATCTTTCCTGAACATGAACTCGAGGGATTGAGGTTGGCTGCCTTTCTGTAATTATTGTTTTAAAATGTTTATCGATCGGTTTCCTTAGCATGAATCTTGCTTTAAAAACCAAGCATTTTTATTGCTAATAAAGTTTATATTTCAATGTAATATTTAAGTTCCCATGGTTTTGTAATCCATTATAATTTATTTTTTATCGTTATTTTATTAAATATTTAAAAAATCCTAAAAGATACTAAAAATTAATAAACTAAGTAGACAAGTTAGAATGTTTGTATCTCGCTTGTTAATTGTCATGGCATTGATACTGATTTAGGCATCGATAAAAATAACTGAGGCCTGTCAGATTTTTATTCCAAAATAAAATCCGTGGGTTGACACCTGTTTCACATACTGCCACTCAGCCCACAACCCGCCTTCAGACATACCACAAGTGTGACACTGACATTCTTATGTTTACTAACGTACGTTAAACTTCGGCCTTCATACAAAATACAACTCCATGGCTTCATTCTTAATGTTATGAGTTAAAATGTTCTCATTGCCACCACAACCAAATTCATATAAAAATAAACAAATAATTAACCAGAAATATTAATATCCATATATTAATAAAATTCTATAGGGTCTTCTCGTATACCTCGTACCCATAACAGTAAAGAATCTAGAACGTTTTAAAATCGTTTTAAACCCTTTTAAAAAGGGTTAGTTAAATCGTGGAACATTGGAATAGTGACTAAAATTAGATAAAGACGTACGAATAAGGTCCCCCCTCTACTTTTTTTTCTATACCCTTTATTAAAAATAGTAAAATTAGTACTTTATACATATATACTACATGAAACGTACTATAATACATGAAATATATTCTATTTATACACTAGAATGTCTTTTCTCTTTGATTGCCTTGTAGCATTATAAGATGTTGATTTGAGTCCAGTTAAGGTGGTATAGTCTAGCTATAGCTTATCGCTACACCATGGAATTAATGAGACTATGAAATCCTTCTCCATTCTAGGATAGTCTGACTTATCTTAACTTTAAAACATTTACTTTGATTGGGTATCGATGGGTGTACGATATCTTACAATATTACAAAGATCAACACATAAATAGTAGAAGGACCGCTTAAACCCGTCTTTAGCGACTTTCATATCTTACCTGCGAAACATTTATTTAAAACAGGATGAGGGTAACTACTTACCTAGACTAAGCCTTCGTTTGCGGAACCCCTAGTCGTGCTTGTGATCCTCAAGAGTGCCAGGGCACCCAGTTTAGGAACCATTGAACTACGCATTATGTCATCCAGGAAAGATTTTTGATTGTTTTTTTAAAAATAATTTCGGTTATTTATCCTATAATATTGAAGATAATTAAAATGTGGTTGAAAACTAGCAATTGAGAGTAGGTTGCAAGTAGCCAATCCGACCTGGAGGTAGCTGCGACGGCTAGCGGTATGTCCGGCCACTCCTGGGGAACCGCTACGTCCTTTCTCAGAATATTCTATTTCCTCTAGTGTCTTCTATCTGGCGCAAACTGCGGTTCTGTCTCCGTAATCATCATTAAACCACAATAAATTATATGGTGTAAAAATCAACTTAAACATCAAAATGGCTCTCTTGCTAACTGAATTCATTTCTTCTTTAGGACGTTATTGATCCTACTTTAAGATTTGACCCTGTGGTCCTGTTTATCACGACTAGCTAAGTTATCGAGATATGAAGCGTATTTTATGGAAGGACGAGAAATCTAAAGAATCTGTAAATGCGAATTTCAAAATGTCTTGCAACTTGTAAAACGCTTATTACCACCCTCCTAGATTTCTTAGCCTTGACAAGAATCACAACTCTTTGGCACAAGAAATAAAGTAATAAAAACTACAGTCTAGAAAACTAAGTTTTTGGAACTAGTTAAATGAAAAATACTTTATTTAAAACCTATTTTCAAAAATCAACCCGTGTTACAAATTTCCCAGCTACAAGAATCTATTTTATGTATTCAAAGATAAAAATGAACGCTTTTCCTTGAGGCCGTTACTGAGTATTACGGGGTCATTACAGAATCTCGTTCGGGGCGATTTAGAGGAAGATCTGTCGTTGATATGTGAGCACCCGAGGGGACTGAAATGCCGGCAATCACTGACGATCAAATACCGCCAACCTTATCGCATCTTCATCATTCCAGCGATCTACCAGGCTGAGGAGAGTTGGCATAGCATGGCCATATCAATCATACCACCGAGGTAGATCAATAGAACCCAAAATGCTCTAAAACATGTGATAAGCCCCAACAACTCCACAACACTATTTTCGTTTATTATACTGATATAAATAAATTTAAAGAAAAATATCAGTTTTAGCTCAAAAAAATATTTAACAATCATACTTCTTTACATTATTCATTATTACCTGATCAAATTAAAAAAAAAAAAAATAGTTCAGTTTAGAAGTATATGCTATATGTAAACTACCATTATAAGTCAAACCTCCAGAGCCTATTGTCAACTGCATGTAACACTACTTTGATAGTGTATAAAAAAGATGATATCTTTCCACACTCCAGTACACCCTGATAGCTTCATTTATACTATTGTTTAATCTTAAAATAAATGATAATTGGTATGTTGCCAAAATCTTACTCGTTATTATCATTTTGCTGAAGGCGTTCTGAGGTTTCAGTAAGTTCCTTGATTTACGCTTAATTTTACTCTAATTACGGAACCAAAAATGTAATTAGAAACACTAAATTCCCATTTTATTTCATCTAAATATGTGTCTTTTTAGAAAAAGTGTAATAAATTAAAGCCTTGGTCCAAATTTTATTATTTTAGGTCAGTGGCTATTCACTTACAGTTGGGACCCATGCCAAATCCATTAAAAAAAAAGGGTTGTTTTGAAAAATTCATATTTTTGTGTATTTTAGACTCAACATAGTAAAGAGATAAAAAAAATACTAACTCGGTACCTTATACTTATTAAAGGGTCAAGCTATAAAGTATATGTCTTACACTATATCTATATGTCTTATTTTATTGGATGTTGGAGTGGGATGTATTACCTCTAGTCTGCTATTAACGTGATTTAGATTATGATGCTGTTTTATTTGACAAAACGTAAGTAGCGATTTGAGGGACTATCGGTTTTTTTCTGAAATCATCCAGTAATAACATATTTTGTATTCACTTTTTTGTTTCATAAAATGTTTACTGAAGCAATATCTAATGATAATTTTTATTACAGGTAAGTGCTCCATTTATTACTGCTATTGGATTCCGTTGTAATTGAGGTAAGTAATTGTTTTAGTAACATTGTCTCCGGCCGTAGTAATCTAAAGCACCTGTGCTACTAATCTAGGACTACAGCTCTAAACCCTGGGCTTTGTTACGGGCATTGTGGCTCTATGGAACATAGCCTTGTCGTTTTAATTAACATTTCTCTAGTGTAAAATTACTTTCTTTTGAAGTTACTGTAATTGACACTTAGTGGAAGTCGTTAAAAGATAAAAAAAAAAACTCCTAAACCTGGATGTTTCTTGAACCGTGTTGAACAAATAGTTTAAAACATTTAAGACATAAATGTTCACAATTGCTTACTTTTACCCTCAAATGAAAACAATTTTCCTATTCATTGAGTTTCATTTTAAACGTTAAAAAAAAAAAATTGTCGGTAAGGTATAGACTTGTTTTCAACGATCCAATGAAGATGATCTTTATTTTTCGTTAATTAATTTTCATAGCTAATAATAAAATGAACACAATCATTAAAATAATAGAATTTGATGGTCTTTTACATAAATTATTATAATCCTAGAATTTATTTTGTTTAGTTTTTTTTCTCTTCTAAGTTATGAGTTCTTTTTCTGAAGATCAGAATCAAGTACAAAGTGAAAATGTCTTAAAATGGTATTTTTAATAACTTAATTCAAGGAAAATTTGTGAAGATATCAATACCAAAACAATAAATTACAAAATTAATGGCACTGATCTAGCCGTGAAGGAATCCTGTATTTGCTCAAAACGAAAATTTAAATTCTTATTACCGAAATAAAGGTTCTATTTCTTCTTAAGTCGAAGAGTTTCCAAAATAAAAATCATTACTTATTGATCATTTTCACAAAACATTTTATTAACCATTCGTCCTAATTTAATTTTTTGTTTTTTTAGTTTAATCATAATTATTATGCTTATTGTACCTGTTCTTAGTACTTACAGTAAGTCATTTGTTAACCTGGTTAACTATCCGTTACGGTATGAATATCATTCCAAATAATTAATTTATATTACAGAAAAAATTGCCACTATAATACAAAATTATTACAAAAACAGAAAAAATTCACTGCATCACTTTATCTTTTATTTGCCTCTAGTTATTGAAATAAAATAGGTTCAAAATATAAGAATTTTCCTATCATACTCAGTTTTGTTTTATTTAATATAAGTCATTATCCTCAAAAATCCTTCTTGTAAATTTATTTCTTTATAAATAGCAAATAAGTACCTATAATAAAACAGAATAATAATAATAATAAACCAACGGTGTGATCTTGAGCAGAACGAATCCTGTTACCATACTGTACGTGATTTGGTCAATGTCAGACCCGAAAACACTTCACTGACAGACTATATTTAAGTCTGTTCTGGTTTACGTATTCTGACCCGTTCTGCCACTGTAACCAAACCAGTCAGCCCGGCAAAGAAATAGCTGTTTACATTGCATATACAATGAATCAGTACTCAGAACAGATTCATATACAGCTGAATCAGAACTAGAGCAAGGCAAGGTTAAAAATATTTGGCGCCAAGACTGTATTTTAGCTTGTGTTGCATTGGCGAAATTCCTTGCATGTTCTATGATTCAAATTTAGCTTTTCATTTCTTTAGTTATTATTTTTAAACAACTTTAAAACTCCACAATTCATTATAATACGCCTTTGAGACTTATAGATTCACTTTTCTTAATTATTAACATCTTGATATTATTCAAATTTGAATTTTTTTAAATTTTATATACTACTGTAACACACAACAACTCCGAGTTGTAATATTTTTAGTTTCTTAAGTATTTTTAACTGTTTAAACCAACTCATTCTCCATTTTTTTTTTCAATAAAACTTTTATTTAACACTTCATTATTATTCAGCACTATGATAAATTGTTTTTTTATGTATTTACAGCTATTAAAATTTGGCATTAACTGATACAAAATTAAAATTGATTCTAGCGCTACGATTAAATGAATGGACATCATCTTTATTCCTTCATAATAACATTAATATCAGCATTAAATATTGCGCCGTCCGTAGCTCAGGTGGTTAGGCGCTGTCTTACCGATCTGAGTTCTGCTGGCGGCAACGGTTCGAATCCGGCCTGTGGCCTTGACTTTTTTCATTGTGTGGCTGTCCCAAAAAATGACAAACTTGACCCCCAACTATATTGCTAGGTATTGTAGGACTCCAATGTGCGTCCTAATATAAAAAATATATGTAAATATATATATATAAAATAAAGTTACTAGCCTACCTTCTACGCCACAAACCCTG
>NW_027107820.1:806505-816624 GCF_000696795.3 Halyomorpha halys | reverse complement strand
GAAACGTCGGCATAAAATAAATAAATATGGTTTTGTTTATTTATGTTGTTCTTTGCTGACCGCACCCCCCGACAAACTTCTCCAATCATAAAAAAAATATATATTAAATATTAACACGTATGTAGAAAATATTAAAAACTAATATACGTTTCAGCTTATAAGATCTCATTAACTATTTACATTATTAAAAATTATTATAATAGTACTTCGAAAATTAAATGAAAGAAGAAATAAAAAATCAAGAATAGATCAATTATAGTATCTACACGAATTAAGCTTTAGATAACTGAAAGAAATGGAAATAAAACAATGAAACGTTAATAGAAGGCATAATAAATGAAAAAATATAAATAGTGTTCTAAAAGAGAAATGTTTATGTATAAATATTAACAGTAAATGGATATACCCAAAAAAATTTCCCCAGAAAATTTCAAAGTTATAGGATTCTTTTAATATAATAATTTTATTAAATCACCAAATTTGAATGTACTTGTATTATACTGGAGCATTATTCACAATTATTGGATTTTTCTTTTTTTTTTTTTTGTAAGGCAACAGGGATGGATGAGCGCATTTATCACTTAAGCTGCATTTATTAACTAGAATAATCACAGCAATAAATATATTTCACATTGTTCCCTTTTTTTTTGTTGTTTTTTAAGAGATAAATATCAATTTGCAAATAACTGAACATTAGAGCTATTATATAACTTTTATACCAAGGCTAGTACGAATATTATATCGGTTCTGCTTTATGGCAGAAAAATGTGAAAAACACGGAAAACATCGCCCACCCATTATGGTCTGTCGTTAATTCTTGGATCTTGGTGGTCAAAATGGAGAACTATGAAAAAAGATCCCACCCAGGAAATAAGGAAGCGAAGATGGAAATGGCTAGAGTTAACTGTGAGGAAATCACAGGAGGCTGTAACGAAAACTGCCTTACAATGGAATCTCCAGGGAATAAGAAGGAAAGGAATTCCCAGTGAGAGGTGGCCCAGGTCTGAAGATTAGGAATTTATCCACGTTGACGAGAAGCGAGGAGGATCACTGCTTGCCAGAACGAATGAAAAACACTCCTCGATGCTCTAGGCTTCAGATGGAACGGAATTAAATCTTTATTTAGTATTTATTACCCCTCAAGTTGTAAACCTGGATAGAAATAGATATCTGTCCTTCAGCAATAAACACCTTGCTTGCACTTAGTTAGTAATCTTCAATTCTTTAGCTTGTAACCTACCTCAAAAGTCCATTTCGGGCTTCCGTCCAAAGGTGTAGTGAACAGAGCTTTCTCAACCAGGCATCTTACATATATGGACTTTTAAGTATGCTCAATATATTTAGTTATGTATATGGCTGGTTATGTGTAGGGTTTATTACTAAAGCATAAATATAAGCACCACCTGTCCACTGATACGATCTCTATTAATAAACCGTGAATAAATTTAGACGCAAATCTCCCTGGCCTGATTCCTGTTCGTGGTACGAGACGAATGGTGGCAAATCAAGTATAAAAAGCGAATGATTAAAGAAGCTTTGGTTGGCGGTGGTCCCGAAGGCTAGGGTACCCTCCTTCATTCGTTCCGGAGCGGGTCAGGCAACGGTTCCCTATAGAAAAAGACCTTTCTTGTCGTCTCGGGAAAATTCGGGCTTTCCAATTTCTTTTCGTACATTCTCTCTAGCTCCAAGGTTTTCACATTATATTTTCGTATGATCATTAATTTTTAATGTAAAATACAAGTTACTTTATGAGTGTTTTACTGAAATATTTTCCCGTAATTTATTTCATGTAAATTATTTTATTATGTTATGTATGATATGTATTTCTCTAGGTATACAAAGTAGTATAAAATTGAATTCTGAGTTTAAATGGAAAATACTCTGTCAGAGTTGAAGCCAACAGGTACCGGTAACAATGCTGATGTACTGCAAGATTGCATACGAAATAAAACCCCCCCTGTTTCAGTTGTTGATACTAATCAATCTTGTAAGAATCCTAATATTATATTCCAAGAATTGACACTACTAAATAATACTTTTCAAAACTATTTAATTTTATTTAACCTAAAATTTTATCCAAAAGAGAACAAATTTAGTTTAATCGATTTTTTCTTTTGTAAAATTTTACAACATATTTTCCATAGTTTTTCATATAAACATTATCTGTAATTTGGGTTGAGAATCATTCATTATATTTACTAAATTTCAAAATCATTATTTAATCATGTTTGATTTTATTATTTAATATTAGGATCCCTACAACTCAGATTAGAATCTTTTCCTGAAATAGACAGAGGGCTATTTAGTTTGTATGGTGTTCTTGAAGTGCATTTATATTGTTATCTAGTGTTGTTGACTTCAATTCTGAAGTAGTTTTATCTGTTTACGGTCAGGTTGTTACACTGTGCATGAGAAAAGGGGCTATTTAAAATATTTACTGATAAAATTCTTCACATTTTTTTTCCTCGAGGCTCGTATGCATAATAAATGAAATAATACATTTTCTTCTTCAGTATTTCTTCGGTCATTCCGATTCCGCTTCCTCTTTGGATAGCTAAAGAATGACAACATTATCAGAAAGGACGTGACAAATTCCTAGAACGTGACAAAGGCCTATTTTATTAAAAATTAGTTTTTTAAAAATAATTTTAAAATTTATACCACTCAAACCCCCTAGTTTCTAATCTTGTATCCTCTTCCATTCCTGACAATCCTCCGAGACGCCTGAAAAGAAGATGGCCACGAGACCAGCTAATGTAAAATGTCATTAGAGTGCTACCAATGGGTAGCTTCTCTACATGCCTGTAACACTCCCATTTAACTTAGTCAGATTTACTAAATGTATTATAAGGTACAGTTGTAAATAGCAATAAATAAATATTTAATTTGGTCATTTGTCATTTGTTTTGGTTATCAATATGTCATTTTTTTTCTGGAATAGTTATTGATACTAATTAGTGTGACTGTGAAACAAAATTAGTAATATCAAGGTTTTCAAAATATAAACTAGTAGATTTCCGATCTAGAAACAATTTTTCAGATCAAGTAATGCACAAAACATGCTCTTCTGAAAATTATATGATTCAACAGTTATACATGACACCAATTTGTGAGGGATTTTATATTTAGTAAAAATTATATGTAATATTGTAAAAGCTTTCTTGTGTTACTTTCAACAAATAAGAACCAAATATAGTCTACTTATTTTACATAAATTTTAAGGATGAGGAAAGACATCTTTTCCTCAAAATCGCCTAATAATTGATTGATTCCACGATACATCTACACGTGTTTCGAATTATTTTTTCTATTCATACTAAAAATCCTATCATTATTTCTCTACTCACAAATTTAGCCACTATCAAAAATTGTACTTAGAGGACTTCATTCTGGTAATATTCACTGCATTCTCCTTAGATGGCTTTCAACTCGACTATTACAATGCGGGTGTTTATAATCGACTATTAATAGGAGGGGGAGGTAAGGAGCAGGTAAAAATATTACTTCCATTTTTGTTGATCATTTAATTTCTTCAATTATTACTTCATCTCAAGAAATATTTTATTCGAGACAAGTAGTCTAAAGCCAACATTAACAAGTTACCGAATGCGTTATTTACACATTGAATTGAAATCCCTGGTCTTATTTCATTGATTATTGTGGCACCAGTTTGCCTTTAACACTTCCTCAATATCACCAGCCCACCGTGAAATTGGTAACAACTTTAACCCTCTGCCTTCAAGATTACCTCCTGAAAGCTCCTTGAGCTGCCTCCCTGCATGTCTCAGCCATCGAAGCGCCTTAAGCTGGCTGGAAGGGATTACATCTGGCTTAGTTTTTCCCTGAGGCAATGGATATCATCTACCTCATCAGTGGTGATAACCTATCCAAGTCAGGTGGGGCATCCTATAGGATAGGATCCGTCGAAGTCTATCTTCCGAAATCGACACTTATGATTCAGCTAGGGCTGTAATAATTTAAACAATCACTGTCTATACAAAGGTATAGGGAAACATTTAATACAACAAAGGATATAGATTTTGTATAATGAATACAATAAACCCAACAAAGGATATCATCAGCGCAGTAATTTCCGTTACTGTTATGATGGAATAATAAAGGCATTTTATGGAATGTATATGAATAATAATGTAGACCTAAGATATATATTTAGATTAATATATTAACATCTTCTTCTTTGTTTTGTCTTATTCATGCGATGCAGATGACACGTCTCTCTTATTCTTTCATTTTTAATGCAATATACAATGCTTGATTCACATTTAGGTCTTTATGTTCTATGTTTTATGCGGAAACGATTTCCTTCTTTTGTCAGGCTATCTATCCTACTTTGAATCATTTTCTCCCATTTCCTCAGCAACCTCTCTTGCTGCATGGTTATGGTTCATGACTCGCTACAACTAAACATATTCAATCTTTTAAATTTAAAATTGAGTTGAATCAACAAACTTTTATCAAACAACAACTAGGAACATCATCTTTATCAATTTATATTTCGACGTAAAATCTCCAATCCAAATCTCTCAGATCTATTATCGACAAGCAAACACATTTTTTGTTGATTCCTGATATTTAATCAGCATCTTTACCGTGACTTCATTACTAATCAGCTGCAACTTTCAAAGGTCAGTCCCAGGAAGTGTGAGAAATCGTCAGCCGCCCCCCGGCCGGGCCAGCCGTCCAGACCCTACGTCGATCCGATCAACTATTTCGGACTGAGGCTAACCGCCAGCTGATTAGTGTTCGCGATTATAAATATATGAGAGCGGATATAGATGTCAGGCTGCCTCCTAAATATATCCTTGCTCTGGTGATGTCACACTCTCCTCCAAATTGCCTGATAAATATTCTCTAATCACCAAAACATCCTCTCCCAACATTTGCCCGATCTACAAATAGAAAGACAACATTAAATTATTTTGAATTCATATTTTTGTTTTTATCTTCCAAAAATACAAATTCTTTCTCCATCAAACAAACCGAAATACTTTATAATTTCGTCAGTATTATGTAATTAGGGCAAATACAAAGTTTTCAGAAGTTATTTTGGTAAAATTGTTTTTTGTGAAAAAACATCCAATACAAAAACCATTCGAAATTACCCAAATTTAATTTTTTTTAAATTAGTCCTTTTTACAGAAAAATACTAAATAAAAATTAAATTATTTGTAAAATATTGTTTCAAATTACATTATAATTAAAAATAAAAATAATTAAACTAACTCTTAAAAATATTATCGATCTTTTTTTTTATTAATTCATTTAAATCAAATTAAGTATGCATTTTATTAGCCTGTCATTTTATTTATTTTGTATTTCATTCAACCTATAACAGATTCATCTACTGATAGCTCATAAAACTTATTTGACTTAGCCAGAATTGAAACATGTTCATAAAAAATCCAAAATCGAGAGTTTCTTTAAATCAGAGATAAATTTAACAGTATTATTTTTCTCTGAATATTTGCACAAAAATCTTTAAATGACTTTATCTAAAAAGTTATTTTTATCGAATCAATTGCGAATTTTAAGACTGTCTTATCAATATAACCATGGTTACCTGCTAAAATATAAAAATGCAGGAAGACTCCTTAAGAAAAATTTTAAACTTTCCATCAACGTATTTTTGTCAATAATAATTGTCAAAACAAGTGTCAATAATTTTATACGCATAAAAAAGTTCATTGACTACAAGAAGGTCTACTGTATTCCATTGAAGTGGATAATGCTTACTATCCTAAAAGACCAGCAGCTGTAAGCAGATTCCTATTACAATTTCAAGTTTATAAACTAATTTGAAATTTTTATGTAAGTAATGTAATAAAACATCGACTGTTTTATTTCTCATATTAATACATATACAAATTATCAGAAGTTTGATATCAATGTATTTCATTCACACTGTACCTGATTGGCTGAAAATATCTTCATGATTGTGTTTGTTTACCTTATCTCCATTATCTATTGTTTTTCCATATTAGTCGTTGATTGTTATAATATAAAAATAGGAGAAATTATCTTTATGTTGCCTGTTTTATTCTCGGACGATAGATTACTATTGCAGATTGTAAAATTTCCAGAAACAAGAACAGGAATGATGCGACGCAGACCTATTTATAAAACGATTCGCCTAATTGTTCGCCTTGACTGTCTCTAATTATTTTCAAAGCTGATCTCAGTAAAAGGCCTCCTTACAATTGTCTCATCAAGAGTTGGTCCTTAATCTTCTTAAGGCTTTGGGCTTATAACAAGATTGATTGTCAGCAATTTGTCCATAATAAATTGGCTGCAATCATCGCCATGTCAACCTCTCATCGACGCTTAGCTTGTGATGGTCCTGTGTGAAGGACGTTGTTGACTGAATTTTGTGAACCTCCATTATCTATTTCAGAGTAGGGTCCTGTCCCTTCTAAGGTTACTTTAGATCTGGTCAAACGTTTATTCATCTTGTGCATTATTCTAGGGCGAATTCGCCACAGACACCCAAAAGCATACACAAATATCTTATGTTTTATCTCAGAAAAGTGTACTGGTAGCTTACGAACACCTTCCATGGCATAGAACAGGTTTATGTAGTGAGGAGTCCAAAAAATAAAAAGCCAAAAGCCAAGGGTCCAAGTAACAATAAGTAAATACTGAATTAAATTAATTTTAATTTTTTTTTTTAATTGAGATTGTTTATGAATCTTAAATAAATAAAATGGCATAAACATCCAACGACGGGTTAAAAACTACATTTTAGACAATGCATTATTTCATTTAAATCTAACATAACATATCACAGTCAGATCAACATCACACGAAACGCCTATCACGCAAAGTCGTAAAGCGTTTTAGTTATCATTATTCATTGCTTAGTAGTGCATTTAATTTTAAATTATTATTTGTTGAAAATCAAGCAGGAAATAAATTTATTTTTCGTAAAGTATACCACACCACTACCGAAACATATTGTACGATGGGAGGCCCGAGTCTACTATCACACACTAACACTGGCTGAACCCAAAGTGAAATATGAATATTTAAACAACCTCAGGTTCAATTATAGCAGTACTGCATCACATTTCTAGTTTATCTCCCAAAAATTAAGTATCGATATAGCACTTTGAACAACCGTAGTAAATCCACAACCTCTCAATATCTTATTTTGAATCAGAGGAGGAGTAAATTTTCTTTAAATGGGGTCCAAAAAAATAGGTGTTTTATGAGGTTCTTTATTTGATTTAACATTATAATTTGTTGCTTTTAAGGCTAAGGAAGACAAAAATCCTACTGTTTTATTATCTGTCCAATTCAAACCATGTGTACCAAGAAACTACTTGAAATTTATTTTTTTCAAAAACTGAAAATCCTTTATCATTTGAATAGGTGCACGCTCTCCTCTGTTCCACTCTGAATCTGTCAATACTCAATTCTCCATATTGTTCGAGACTCTCATAATTGCATTGTTCTATCCTAACTAGTTGCACTCGCGGAATTAATACAATTTTTATAGTTATGATTTTATTACATTCGATTTACTCATTTCTTTTCTATTCGATCACTTTTTTTTACTTTCCTAGCTATAAAGAAAATTTACACTTGTTGAAGTCGAAGAATCAGTCGTAGATGTTAGTCAGGATAACAGGTTTTCTTTTCCAATTCAACGATTCGGTATGGTAATTTTGTGGTTAGAATCCTTTAATTTTTAGCAATATAAAACATGAGGATTGAAGCCAGGAGAGGCTGAAGTGATAGGATATTCGGCACAGGATGAGGATAGGAGCTAGGAGATCTGCTTTCTATAGTCCTTATCGGTCTAGCAGCCTTTGCCTTTCTAGGCAGCGTCCGGTTTCGATACATTTTCTTCTTCAGTATTTCTTCGGTCATTCCGATTCCGCTTCCTCTTTGGATAGCTAAAGAATGACATTATCAGAAAGGACGTGAAAAATTGTTTCCTCTAACGGGGGGCTAATATTCTGCTAGTAATACTTTTTACCATAAAAAATAATGTTTATTCGTACAATTTAAACAATTAGCGTTACAAAGAGGCCTATTTTATTAAAAATAAATTATAAAAATAATATTTAAAATTTATAGTTATCCTGATTCCCAATTTTATATGTTAGGTAAGTAAAAAAACATTGTTTCTGTTTCTTGATTGTTTTGATTTTCATTCAGTCAATTAAATTAGGTAATATTATGAGATGATAATTATTTCCAGATTTATTATTTAAAATACTGTTCTAAAACTGATTCCTACTTTTAGAATCCAGGCCTTATTGTGTTAAATGTAAATGTAATTGAGTTTGTAAGTTACTGGGGATAAGTTACAGGCTTTTTTAAGGAACAATTAATTTTAAATTAATATTGAACCGATAATTAACGTCAAGAGGTAAATTTGGAATATACTAGTATTTTTTTTTTTTTTTTGCTATAATAAGGGAAAAATTGGCAACATTTTATTTGGTCATTTCTCGTCAAAGAACCTTTTCGCTATCAATAAATGTTATATTTTTTTACTGTAATAGTTATTGATACTAATTAGTGTGACTGTGAAACAAAATTAGTAATTTTAAAGTTTTCAAAATATAAAATAGTAGATTTTATCTCTCTAGAAACAATTTTACAGATTCAGTAATGCACAAAATGTGCTCTTCTGAAAATTATATGATTCAACATTTATACATGACACCAATTTGTGAGGGCTTTTATATTTAGTCAAAATTATATGTAATATTGTAAAAGCTTTCTTGTGTTACTTTCAATAAACAAGAACCAAATATAGTCTACTTATTTTACATGAATTTTAAGTAAAACAATGTAAACTTTCCACTTGAAAACGTTAAATCTATCTGAAAATGGATATTTTTAATGTCAACTCGACGCAAAATACCACTTTCAAGTATTTTAAAAACCTTTTAATCGTAATTATAATCTGTTATTGAAGCCTAGAAAAAACATAGCAAAATTATTTTTTCCGGTTTATAATTACTATTTTTCTAGAACAAACACTTAGCATTAGCATCTGTTTTATTTTTTTTTTCAAACTCTCGGTTATTTATGATAATGGTTAAAATATTTTTATATAGATCATTTTGATTTCCGGCAATAAATGCAGGTTGAGATTTCGTAACTTGGGACTCAAGGTGATACTGCAAGCCTTACTTGAGTGCAACCGGTTTAAAGGGTACGCCTTCTGCCATCTATCAACTTGGTCAATTATACAAACACCTGTGATTTTTGTCTGATTTTAACACACAACAGGGCTTTAATGTCACTCTGGGGTATGCAATATCCGCTTCAAATATTTTTAGTATCAAAGCTAAACATATATTATATCTAAAATACATTACTTAATACATTTAGTTATTCTGACAATTAACTAACCCCAGTGGAACCTGACAGAATGCTACACCGGATAACGTGCGGGACACACCATTTTGGATCTTTACCAGTGACTTGTTTTAAAAATAAAATTTACTCTGACCGTTATAAAAATTTTGTAATTTTTAAATGTTTTTTTCTACTTCATTTCTTACTATCTTGAACAACTAATATTTAACTCATATTTTATAAATACACTTTAGCTCGCTTTAATCATAAATCATACTCATACACAAGTAAATATAGTTGTTTACAAAGTATAAATTATAGTTATGAAAAAATCACCTCTTCCAGATACTTTGATATACTAATAATTGTACTACATAACTTAGTTATAGAACAGCTATCCTCTTTTCATTATAAAAAAAAATTGTTTTATATCATGTGAATATATGTATTGTATATAGTTCGATCATGAATTAATTGGTATGCTGTGTAATGTAGCAACCCAATGTATTTGGGGAGCATGGCTAAATAAAGCATTTCTCTCTCATACTTAAATAATTGACTCTTTTCATTTATTCCTCTTACTTTCTTTAAACTTCTTTCTCATAACTTTCTTAATTCCTACTGAATTCCCAATTATTTACTGTTTTTATAATCCACTCTTTTTTTTTTTTTTAGCACTCCAAGCATAAATAAATTTTTTGAAGAAGTTTATCGGGGGGTGCGGTCAGCAAAGAACAACATAAATAAACAAAACAATATTTATTTATTTTATGCCGACGTTTC
>NW_027107820.1:802347-806455 GCF_000696795.3 Halyomorpha halys | reverse complement strand
TAGTTAGTTGCTTCCCGTCCCCTTTACACGCCACTATCCCTGATGAAGACCTGAAACTCAGGTCGAAACGTCGGCATAAAATAAATAAATATTGTTTTGTTTATTTATGTTGTTCTTTGCTGACCGCACCCCCCGATAAACTTCTTCAAACATTAATCTACGGTCAACTATCTACATCTCATTATAAATAAATTTTGTTCGTTTGGTACGATTTCTTTGATAAGGTTCAGAATTACTTGTAATTTGCCTTAACTATCTATTTAAAATTGGCATTAATGTTAAAATGATTTTTGTCACCTCTTTGGCTCTTTTGTAATTAAAACTAATCTTGAATTATTTATATTTAGACATTTAAAGGCTTTATTAAGTTCGTTGATTTAAAATTCATTCTATTTTTTTTCTGCGATTTTGCTAAAATATTGCACTATGTATGATACGTGTTTTTTATTTGATTATTTTGATTCCTCATTAAGGTATTCATGCAGCAATTAAAAAAAAATTATATACTCAAAACCAAAAATCTGATTTTACGTTTTGGACATTAGAAAACAAATGTGGTTCTGTATCCGTCTATTCATATTTGTTAACATGTCGATTGATCGAATTTCGTCTTCTATATATTCCTACGCATACGTCCTTGGTACACCTACATTCTGAAAACGGCTCGTCTGGTTTTACCCAAAATTAAAGAAATGTTGGTGATTGGTGTAGATTTCGTAGAAATTTCATCAACATTAACTGAGTTAACAACCTACGTTTTAACAACGAGATGCCCTGTATAATATAGTCTCTAAGGACAAAACATTATCCTTGAAATATTGGAAATTAGCCACGCATTATAATATACAAAAAAAAGGATGATTTCCAGAAAATTAATTAATAAAAAAAGATATACTAATCCATGTACTTCTTTCTTTTTATAACTCCATTTTTTGGAAACTTGAATACAAATTTTGCATTTTTTTTTATAATCCATCTTGGGCTGAGCACACACGTTCCGGTGTACCAGTGTGGTTTACCTCTGTAAGTGTGCATGACAACTAAATCGTAACGTATAATGCAGGGCCTATGATTCATTTTAATTATTTGTTGATTTTGCTTTTAATTTAAACTATGGTGAGGCTCACTCCCTCATTCATATATTCATATAACTCTACCTTAAAATTAATTTTCTAAATCTGGCTGTATTTGACAGGACGGCGTAAAAATAAAGGTGAACTACACATGACCTATGCCCAATATTCATTTTACCCAAAAAAAAATTTTTTTTTTTAAGGCACTAGGATGTTTCCTCTAAAGATTTAGTGATTCTTCCGTTCAATACCACTCTATTTCAATTAAGATTTACCTGCCAATTTATAGACCTAAAATAAGAATAAGTTAGTACCATTTAGAGAGTATGTATTATAGAATCAGAAAAAGTTATATTGTTACCCGCCAATGAAACGAGTACCCCAGGCAAAGCCCAAGGTTCCAACAATTAGTTGAATATATTCGTGCAGTTCTTTTCCGCCTCTGACTGCCCGTCGGAGAGGAAGAAAAATAGTCCGCCTGTCGACAATGAATTACCGTCATTATTCAAAGGTAACCTCCAATTGGAACTGTTTAAAACAACAACCTTCTTGTCTATTTTCTTTTCCCATTTAAATTTTTCCAATTATGCATACCTGATGAATAATGAGGCCGTCGTATAATTTTAGAGGTCTCTGTGATTTGGCATTGGAGGTTTAAAAAATAAATTATACATTTTATTTGCAAAACCTCGGTTTACGAGGTTGTGAGTAATCAATGTTATTAGATAATATTTCCATTGGTATTTTACTTTAAGAATTATTTTAATAAAATATTTTGATATTGCGCTTCCCATAAGGACCTAACTGCCAAAGATATGATTTCTTTACTAGATAATTTTGAAGGAAGTATTCTAATGAAGAGGTTGAGCTGCCAGAAAAAGTGAAGCTAAAAAGGCACATGATAAACTGCAGGGGCGTGACAGAGGAGTAGGAGCCAATCACCACCAGCATTCTGTATTAACTTAGATTACAATGGCGGACATTCCTATGAACCTCAATATAAACTTGAGCTCTTAGGAAGTGGTGAACTCTGTTCTGTTTGGATTTACTACCCTTTAGAAGGAAATTAATCACATTATTTATTATCAAATTATCACATTCATTGTTATATTGAATATAATAGATGAATTTCGGTACTTGTACTTTATATGTTATTTATATTACGTGTGTTATTCATTTTCATTTACTTGGTTTTAAATAAACGTTACAACAGAAGTAGGTCTTAAAAAACCAACAAGAAACAATCACTAAGATTGAGAATACTAGTATCTTTATTGCTTGCTGAAGAAGACACAGCTGCCGCTCGGTTGATTGAGCCGGATCGTGAGGACCACGGGTGCTACATTATTAGCAATTACGACATGCAGCCTACAGTGCCGGCATTACAATACCCTTCCAATATCAATCATCATTCATAATTGATCAGTGATCGGCCTGATTACCATTTGGGGCTACACTGCAATGCATAGCTGATACGTATCCATGTCTAGTCAATATTAGTTATAGCATTTCTATTAAGAGTATCTTTATAATCATTTATCTAACTGATATTGCTCCTGAAATTGCTGCATATGAATACGAATTAGTTGTTGGGTATCTTTGACGTAAGATTAGTCGGTGTAAATGCAAATTAAAATTTTGTCTTTGGCATGTTTGGCGATTGAATTTTAAAGATGGATATTGTCAATAAGTATATCATGATATTCTTCTCAACTGAAAACTTTTGTTGGTTCATGTTATTATAGAAAAAAATGTTCTAATGTGAGTGCCCCTTTAATAATGCATGAATTAATTCTAAACAACATCAAAATATAACTAAAAAAGAATAGTAAAACAGGTCCAACTTTGATGAATTATCAGTCACTTTAATAACAGCCAACACTACATGCTTTCAAAATCAGGAAGGAAAATAACATCCGGCACGTACAAAGATCAATTTACGTCCGATATTTCTAATAGTTGTTCATTTTAATGGTAGGCATTTGCTTAATTTCCCATCACCTTTTAACTCTGCATAATGATAATAATTATTTTCAAAACTATTATGCTGTTGCCGGAAAAAGCCACTTTCCCGGACTTTTCTTGAAAATGAAAGGTTTTAATTTATTGCTGATGGGTGGGTGTATTCTTCAATTTTTGTCAATTATGGAAAATTAATTTGTAAAATTCAGAATCCATTAGGGATGTTTATTCGATAATAGAAATGCGTTGAGAAGTCTAGTGATAGGAAAGAATTGTACTATTCAATTTTGTACAGTAAGATTCCTATCTCAGAGCGGATCGGGCAATTAATATCCCGTTTAATTTACTGCCTCGTGATCTTAATTGTTTCGCTTACCTTATAGAGCAATATACAAAGAGTGTGACACGTTATAAATGGTTATATTATTTCTTACAGTTAGCATTTATTTCCCTCGATGTGAGAGTGATTACATTTCTCTAAAGGATTTAATGCTGTGTTCTCATTCTTCAACTCGCTGAAGGTACTTCGTCTGCGAACATAATTGGTTTGTATTGTGTAGCTAGAGGAAAAGCTTAAGCGTATAACTTTTTTTTTTTTAATACTTCAATTTAGCAAATTAAAATAACATTTTTTATTTTCTTTACTTTACCTACTCAACATTCTGAATTAGAGAAGGTATATAAGAAGATCTAGATTAAGGATTTTAGCTGTAAAAAGGTTGATTGGAGATTGGAAAGATTGGAGGTATTGTTCAAATTACTTTAGATCTCATTTACTTTAAGTCCAAAAATTATTTTTAAAAGAAATAGCTTTTATTCTTAATGCTTCTTATAATATGACTAATAAAATCATCCAATGGACTTTATTTATAGTTTTTAGCATTCCTTATCGATTTAATTGCAATATTCCGTCTATGTCCCTGAAAACAAATAACCTCAGAGTCTCTATCATATATAGTTGATGTGCTACCAATTTAATGCCAGAGAAACTTACATAAATTTTAAATAATAACTTTCCATAAATTGATAAATTGGCTTTGGATAACAAATTCCTCATTTACATACTCCTATCT
>NW_027107820.1:777548-802202 GCF_000696795.3 Halyomorpha halys | reverse complement strand
ATATATAGTATATATGATTTTACACAAGATTATACAAAGATCTTGTAATTTTATTTTTCAATCTGTGCGTGTTAAACGGGTATATTTAGTATATTATTATATTTAGTATTATTATAGCATTGACTCAATGACTATTACACAAATATCAGTTCAGAAACTAGTGGAGAATTATTTCAACTAAGGTGGTATGTAAAAGCTGTATTTAGATTTATGCACCAGATTTATAAATATGAAGTATTTATGAACAAGATATTTGGGAGATGAAAAGAAAGATAAGATGAGTATTGACAACTGCCACATTAAATTGGATACGCATTCAAAGCCAAGGGATACGCTTGGGCTTGAAGGAGAAACAAGTGGCTGCGTGGGACGAACTGCACACATGTCCCTTCCTGCTTTCGATTGATCGCTTCATTACATAATTTTGATCGACTTCATCGTCAATAACGATTGCTTAATGTTTCTTTTTGATTTACACGTCCGGTGTCTCAACGCCCACGGTTGAAATATTGAAACAGAAATAAAACTGAAATAGGAGTGTGAGTGTTTAGAACCATATTAAGATATGCTTAGTTTATCAAGCTATTGAAGTATTCAAAATGTAGGTTGAAATAAGCTTAATGTTTATTGGTTATTTATTTATTTATTAATGGTTATTCAGATTTAGTGTATAACATCAAAAGAATCCTATAATTAATATCTTAGTAAAAATTGGTTTTATTTGAAAATATAAAAGGGTTAATTTCGAATAATTTTCATGATGCAAAAGTTAGTCTTTTTTTGTTTCTAATATTGTAGTATTGGCATAGTATAGTAGTATAGTATTGACATAAAATTACAGTATGTATGTATATTGAATATCTGTTCGCTATGTAAGTTAAGGATGGGAATCATGAAGTTCATTTTTAATGAGGAAAAACTATAATTTGGCAAAACATTAATATGTAATAATTGCAATAATGGGCGAAGTTCTTCCGATTTATCATTTCATTTATCCTGTAACGGATTATAAATTAATGACACAAATATTCAAAATTTAAAAAAAAATAATACTGAAGTTTTTTCAAACTATATATAACAAATTGAAATAATTTCTGAGATATTTAAAATAAGATTACGAAAATGTATGTATGTAAATCGTTTTAAAATTACTGATTTAATTATTAAACAAAAATTCATTTTCTTTTCTTTTACAAGAATATATATATATATATATATATATTAATTTCGATATAAAATAAATATATTATAAACTTACATTTGCTATGTCAGTAACATGGTATAATTTGCTGCAAAATTCAAGAAGCATATGGAATCCAGTCAGGAAGAGGAAATGTTTTCTTAAGAGATCTATAGAGTCGGCCGAGCAGACCCCGAACAGCCATGATCTACAGATATTATTAATCAGTTTATCAGCCCTTGTGAGCACGAGTGAATTTACTACGATGGATAAGGCCGAATTGGTCCCAAAGGCACCAGTTATCAAACCATGCGTAGCTTATTACTAAAACAAGTAAACCATGGGTTACACTGTATAGATTACAAGTTATTTCCAATTAAAAGAAGAATCAAATTCTATTTTCCAGAAATATTACATAAGTTTGCAAATGTAAATTTACAATAGTTGTTAACTTGAGATATGAAGCGTTAGAACGAGCCCCAGAACACCCGGTTCAGATCTGTGATGTCGATTCCCGCGTAAAAAAGTTGATATTTATATTGTTCAAATCCTGCAAAATGAATTTTAATATTCACGCGAGAACAGAGTGGTAACTCCTATTAATCGAAAAACAGTCTTAAGAGATTAAACAATATTTTGTTTTCATTGTCAAAACATATTGCTATGTAACAAACAATTGTTGAAACAAAAACAAATTAAAATACGACTGACCAATGTTGGCATGAGCAAACTCTTTAATGGAGGGATGTTGGTAGACCGGAGAGGGCGAAGAGCAAGCAGACCCCCGCCCCTGAACAAACAGAAATTAACGCTCCAATGAAGATCTAATATTTTCCTAACCCTCTTCCAAAACTGCTCTACCGGCTTTGTTTGCTCCCACCGTTTCCAGATTATACTCTAATAGCGAATAGAATTTTCCGCCGTTTAGGTGATAATAGCTTAGCAATTTCATTTTATCTTTAATCCGAAATAGTAGGATTTATATTGTTATGTCTGTTTGATATTAAAAAAACATTTATCCACTTTTTCTATGATTGAGTTACGGTTTCGATTCGAAGGCAAGATTTATTTATATCAACACTAGAGAATTATCAGGATTTTTTTGAGGGATAGATCGAATAAGTGGTTCATGATATTTGAGTATCTAGAAGAAAAAGAAATATTAATAAATAAATTAAAATTATGAGGCATAAATACCGACTACCAGCAATAAAAGCAAAGGTTTGGTTTTGGGTACAGTGGCGTCGCGTCGGTGTAAGACGCCCGTGATGGAGAAACATTTTGCTGCCCCTTTATTTAGATATTTCAATTTAAAACACTAAAATATACTGTAATTCTAAAGAACTTTTTGATAAGAACAGTCATATTTATCGTGCATTGTTTGTTCGGGTTATAAATAAAACAGGCATGAAATAAAATAGTTTAACTTTTTATTAAATCAAATATTATTTATTGTGGAATTAACCTGAAAGTAAAATCCGGGGAGAAGATCTCCCCCGCCCCCACTACGCTACGCCACTTTTCGGGTACTTAGCCTATCATTGGTGCCCAGTCTTCAAATGGATGAATCTTTTCAAATTATGTTTCGAGGAGATCGGAGAAGGTGTCTTGTTTGAACGGAAAGAAAAGTTCTGAGTTTTTGTTAGATATTTAAATGAATAAAAAAGTATATGACATTAAAAAAATTTTGATAATTTAAAATATTTTTTTTTTGTCCACGGCACTTACTAAACCAATTCACCCGTCAACTCTGAATGTTGGTTCATTGACGTCATGTTCTGTTTAACTAATTCTAGCAATGTGTATTTTTTTGGCCAAATTGTCCTATTTATAGAGGCTTATTATACAATATGCGGCGTTTTTGACAGAATCTAACTCCTTTTCCGACTAATTAGGTTTTTTGCAATTCATCATTTATTCGAATTAAAAACTTATATCTGTTTAATGATTTTTTAATTAAATGTAGTATCCACCCTTTTATAGAAGTTCCCTCTATCTCAGGGTCCCTCAAGTTGAACTATTACGTACAAAATTACTCCAACACTGAATTAAGGTTAGGAGAAAACGGTACGCTTTTGCCGTTATAGATATTGGAACCAGTTCCCGTATATTCTGGAATTCATCCAACTTGCTGAAACTCTATCAGGTCAAGGTTATCCCAGTTCGAAAATAGAAGTTAAAAGAGCTTTATTATATTTAAAATATCTAATAGTTGTACATGATGATAAGAATACAAATTCTATTAACAAACTTTCGCGTGACTGTTTTTATTACAATCCTGTTTATAAATTTATAAATACATCATGTTTATAAATTAGGGTTCTTTTTATTTCCATTCTGCACGCACACTTCATTACATCCATCAGTATGTCATATGTATATGGTATACTTACAAAATGATTTTATATTAATGTAACTGGCCTGCCACATGTTCTGATCAGTAGCAATCGATCTTGCGAAGAATACTGATCGATTATAGCTGACGCTAATTATAGTAAGGTATACTACTGCTTGGTTAAGTATGACGTCACCACCATATTTTGACCACACCTTCACCCATCTTCTCGATTTTACCTCATATAGATTTTGTTTACATAATTCCATTGTCTAATAGTTTGAAAGTGGGATTTTCTATGTATAATTCATTCTACATTAAATTCTAGACGTTTAAGAAAGTTTCTAGACATTCTTCAGAATTAATAAATTAGAATTTCTAGACATCCTAAGAAAAGAAGCAAGGGCGTACCCAGAGGAAGGCAGGAAAGGGTAGCTGCCCATAAGTGGAAAAAAATTATTAATTTAATAAAAATTACATTATTTTTTCAAGCAAATAATTGTAATAGCTGATAGCACAACTATATTTATATATAATTTTCTTAAAAGTTTGGCTTCATTCCCGTTTTCCGTGCTGAAATATCACAAATTGATTGACTATGGCTTATTCCCCCTCTATATTTGATTCTGGGTACGCCCTTATATATAGGTATATTTTATATTAGAGATCGATTCAGTACAGAGGCTCTGTTTTGTTATCTGAAAAAATATACCCATTGCAAGTAAATCAAACTTAATGAACCCAGATGTATTGAAATTAATGAAGACAGTCCATTAGCGAAAAAAAAAATTATTTTCCCAAGTTTAACAAATCCAAGTCCGGTTCTTGTTTTAGTGATTCGCTTCTGTTCATGCGCTCACATATGTTACGTATTTCTCATACTACCACGTAAAAAGAGGTTAAAAGAGGCCTCCTGGCATTGAGACAATAGGAGAGAGTACGAAAATTCCATCTTCTTGGGTTAAATGAAGAAATTCTTCTGACTCCCCAACTTTTGTCTAACGTGATAATTTTATCTCTGAAATATTTTTGATCGTCCAAAATGTTTTGAAATTTTACAGGATATTGTGATACTCGTTTACCATCGGTCGTCTATGATTCTAAAATTTAATATGTAGATCCTGTCATTTATTTTTCTACACACACATAAATCATATTGGCAGTTGTCTAGTTGGTGAACTCATAATATTTTCAAGACGACATATATCGAATTATGTCGAAAGTGAATGTGGCGAGCATGATTTTGAGTTGTGCAGTAAAGACACAAAAAATTATTTTTAAAACAATGTAATCTACAAAATATTTTAAAATGTGCCTAAACCCGTAATGCGACAGTTGTGTCTGTCGGACCCAGTTACAATTATATGTATGCTGTTCATATCAAATAAAAAAAAATTATTTTCTAAAAATGGAAAAACATTGCATGTTACGTTATAGACATCCAGGAACGAGTTGGGTTCCGGGTCTGTCTGGGGATATAACGAAGTCAAATTTGTGTTCTGTCAAAATGGATCGCAGATTTTATCCGATTATTATGAAATTTTGAAGGATCAGATTGGTATCAAGTTGATACGCTATCGATTTTATCAGATTATATTAGGTACTTTCGCTTACGCAAGCTCAGACGTACTTTTTCGTAAAAGGCTCTTCCGATGTTAGTCAAATTTGGAGGATAGTTAGTGTTTAGTTTAAAATGGGTCTAATATCACTTTTATCACATTTATATTAGATTCGAATTGATATCACTTGCCCAATAGAAATCTCCAGAAAAAAAAATAATTTCGAGAAAATACAATTAAGATATATATGAAGATTATATCTACAGACTTTTATAAAAAACATATAAACTTTTAAATAAAAAAAAAAAAATATAACGAAGTTAAAAACTCCAAAAAATCCTGTGTATTAAAAACCCGTAGGAACGTAAAAGTTATTTGTATGTTAGTTTTAAATATCTTGATAGTTATCTGTATTCTCAATAATTGTTTTAAGTATATTTTTACAGTCTCTAGTTATCGGATACTTAAGGGATATATTAAGCTAAGACTTCGTACCACTCATTAAGAAAATAGTTGAAATGATGCTTCAAAATAGAGACATGATATACGTCCACCCCTCACCCACTGCCAGCTTATGACGGAACGATAATCTATTCTATCCACTAAATGTTTAATCAGAGATACGTGGATCTTGTTAGGAACCATTATATTCTGGTAGTTCTTTACTACTGACTGGGAAGGTGAAGAAATATTGTTGTTTATAAAAAAAAATTCCATATTATTTCCGATATTAAAATTTGTCTATCGATAACCGATATTTAAAAAAAAAAAAAAGGCAAAATAAAATAATAAAAAAGGTGTGGAAGGATGGAGATGGAATATGAATATCGGTACTATAGATATATTGATATTTTCTTATTAACAATATTTTGTTTCCAATATCTTAATACAAATATTTCGTTGGTTCGCATATTTAAAAAAAAAAATAATAAATACTCCTATTCTTCTATCTAAATTTAGTTGGAAGTACACGAGCAAATAAGAAATTCTTAATAGTTTACATCTTTGTTATAATCATCTATTCCATTCCTTAAATATGATAATTTTCAGTAGTATTAATAATAAAATTGAAAAAAAAAAAAGAGTTGAATTATAGAGATAAAATATCCAAAAATTAACTGATAAAGCAAGGGATTCTAGAGTATTATGTTAACAATAATACGATAATACGTGTTACTTCCCATAAAACTTATATCTAGTTTATTAGTCCCTTTATAATCTATTTTTGTTAATTAATAACCAACCCTATATAATAACAATTCATTTAATTCAGCGGTTTCCAAACTTTTTAAAATTTCTAAATTGGGGGTCCCTTTCAAAATTGTTCGAGCCCTTCAATAAAATTAGGGAAGTGTAGTGAATAAAAAAATTTTTTTTTACAAACAATTATGTATTTATAAAATAATATACGTTAGGTAATCGTTAAATTTTAATGGGATAGAAACTTTTGCTTTGCTTAAACTAGATCTTCTATGTTAGGCTTTTGATTTGATAACTGCAACTCTCATGTCATTTGTCGTATGTAAACTGTTTCGAGATTTTGTGTTGACTGTAAATAGTGCAGAGAAAACCGACTCACACTCAGAGGTTGTTGCTAATGGTATCAGAACTCAAAGAGCCATCTTTGCAACATCGTGATAGGACTGTCCTACTTACAAATATGCGTTCGTTTTTCGCGGTTCTACGGAAACCACTTTCAGCTGATTTAATTGATATACTTCAACAGCGTAGGGCAAGTGCAAGGACAACTGCCTTCCGTTGCGAGGGAATTATTTCTATATTAACTTCATAGAAGCATTATAATTAAAAAATATGCTGAAGTTGAAGTAATCGTCTAGTTCTCTGTTTTCGACCATGCTATGACAGTTATTCAACGTTACATTAGATGCGTTTCTAAGGAATTTATGCTCTCCTCATGAGAAGGCACTTCAAGCAAACATTCTTAGTCAAACAATCCTTGGTCCAACAATGAACCGACTTCATTTACGTAGGGTCGTAAGTACCACAGTCGGTTATTTGTGGTCTCTTACATCACACTTGTAGAATTCTTCCTCTATGTATTCTCTCAATACTTTATTATATGAAACCTTTTTCTGGTTGTGTTAAATGTACGTATCACGTCTTATGTAAACATAAATTTTAGTTTTCCGTTTATCTTTTGGATCAAGAAGAGCTGTGAATCGCATTGAGGATGTTCACAGATCTTGACAGTTTTGTGAGATCAAATTAGCTATTGCGGACATTAATTGGCTTTAATTGACCCCAATCGAAACAGAAAGAACATAAATACTCCATCAATTGGCACTGCCGTGGGAGTGTCTTTCTTTAGCCTGTATTTATTGCCCCTGCTCCACTATTATAAATTACAAGTAATGTCTCTACATTTGGGAATGACAGAATCTATGCTACTAAACCTGCTGAATGTGCCTGGCAATTGCTTAATGTTAAAAATCAGTATTCGCGGAGAAGAAATTAGAAGTAACATCAAATATTGCATATTTTATTCTTGTATTTGTTTTTTATGTTTATAAACTCATGTATATGCGTATACTTTTATGTTTATAAACTCATGTATGTGTTTATAAACTCGTATATATATATATATATATATATATGGGAAGGAACCACCCATTGGTGGTACTTCAAACATTAAAAAAAATTAGAAGGTCGATTTCCCTAAAACATTAAATATATGTGTTATAAAAGGCATCTTTAATAATAATAATAAAATAAGTCTCTAAGTAATAATTAAAAATTAACAAATAATAATATAAAATAAAGAAAATTATATCCAAATGTTAATTATAAATTGAAAAGAAAATGATTATAGACAATAAAGAGCGAATAATGTTAAAAGTTCATATATACAAAATTTTAAATGAATAACAGAACATCAATTCACAATACAATAATGGCTAAAATAATAATATAACAATAGAGAGTAGAAAGCACAGAATCAAGAAATAAAAATATATTTAAATAAAATAATATCAAATCAAACTGCAGCTTCGATTAATAAATTGCAAGGAAAAATGGTAATTAAATATTAATATTATATTTCTATATTTACAAATATATAATGCGTGTATAATTTCCATCTACAATACAATAAAAATGCTAGAATAATTGTCCAGTACAATGTGTTAAAAAAAAAAGTTTCTATAATCGGTATACGCCTCTGTGAGCTAATTGAAATTTATTATTCATATCGGGTTGCTTGAAAATTCCTGGGTACTACTGCGTCTCTGGCTTATGTGAGTAACACTATCTCTTATCAGCTTGCCGTAGTTAAAATAAATGTCACAATTGGTTCCAATAACGTTTTTGCCTTTCGTGAAGGAATTTTCCGAAATGATTTTTGTAAACGATTTTTTTGCCAATAGAGTGTCCTTGCGGTTTGTTTTTGGCCATCGCAAAAGAAATTAAATCATTTGATCTCAAATTTCACCGGATTAAAGAACATAATCCCCTGCAATAGTATAATAATAATCGTCCTATTCTTTTTTTTTATTTGTCATTATGGTTTCCGAATACCATCGAAGATTATAAATTTCTCTAACGCTTTACTAATACTTCAACATTTAACTCAAAATAGCCTTTGTTACCCTTTTTCTATCCTTTGTAACATCTCAGCCCTCTCTTAAAAAAAAATAATAATAATAATAAAAATTGGCCATTTTAAAAAATTTAGCTGTCACCTCAGACAAATATCACTTAATCTTAACATAAGGATTTCATTGTTATTATTATTTTATTATGTGTGAATTCTATGATTTAAAAATATTGCCAATTCCGGTGACGCGAGTTTTTGTTAATTTTGCTCTTAGTCTAGCCTTATCCTGAAACCAGTTTATTCTATAACTGAAGGGAATTTTTGGAAAAGCCTAATTCCTGATACAGCAATCGACCCTAACAACAAATTGAATAAAATATTAATCTCTGTATATCTTATTCTTGTCGGAATTTATCAAATTTCATTTGTCTCAAGTTATCAACAAACTGGTCGAACATTCTCATCCTATCACGTGTCCCCCAATTCAATAAATTATACCGTCCCATTGGTACAATGGTTAGCTCTACTGACCATGGAACTTAGGAGGCAGAGGACTGATTCAACGAACCTCCTGTGGCTTTTGTCCTATGGGAGCAGACCTGGAACGGGCTCCACCCAGCCTCCTGAGAATAGCAGACTGCCTATTTGAATGATTTAGTTGCGGTCCAAGCCGGTTCAGGAACCGAAATTAAGGTTGTGAGAAATTTCGCATAGTTGGATAGCGACTAACCTCATTAACCAGCATAGCTTCAAGTAATCTTTAAATCTTGCCTTTTTAAAGGATCTCGATCCAAAACTTTACTTTAACTTTGTTAATTGCTATAGACCAACATTTCCTAAAGGGTCCCCAAAATATTATTGGAAAATTATTTTTTCAAATATTATAACAAATTAAAAAAAAATATTTGTCTATTCGTAGCTTATAATAAGAATTGTTTTACATAGACACAGTCAACATTTCCATTTTACCTAAGGTAGATCATGGCAAACTTTTCACTTTAATGTTGCAAAGTAACGCTAATAAACCAACAAAATTTCAAATTTCATTGATTTTTCAATAATTTTTAAAATAAAAAGTGTCGAGCAATGACAAAATGTATTTTAAAACTTTTTTTTTGCAAGAGTATCAATTTTTTTCAAATTATTGAGATTTAAGTTCAACATTTCTCAAAATCTCAAAGTTTTTCAGATTCCATATTGAAAATGGGGAGTCCACTACATTTTGCTGTCACATTTGAAGTTTCTTCCTATTTTGGTTTTTAATTATGTTATTCTATTTGAATTATTTTACTTGTCTCATAGTGAAATATGCTGGTTTTTTATCCGAGGAATAGGTTTGACTAAATATTTCCAGAGAGTTCAAAGACAAGCTGCCTAATACATATATGCCTATGTGTATATATATCCATGTTTATCTAGGTGTCAGTACCTAGCAATTTCTGGGAGAAAACCAATTTTACTATTTGATGACTTAAGAGTTCTTGGTAATTATAACAATTGAAAGAGGGGGTCCTTGAAAGATGTTGTTGGGATTAATGCTATTGACATTGATTGAGATATTAGTGCAGGCTTAAGCCATTTACTATTAAATGATTAAGGCTTAGATCATTTAAACACTTAATAAGAAAAAAAATAAATGCTTTGCATTGCCCCGCACAATAAAGATACTTGGGGAATCCCTACTATCATTATTTTGCTGACGGATGCCGCTAATTCACTACAGTGTTCTTACTTAATTAATCTTTTTAGAAAATCCTTTTTTAATTATACTGATATGATATTTTTTTTTAAGTTTAACCTTTTGTTTAAATTCGACTACGCACATCATGCTGTGGTGCTCCTGTCCAATTCAAAGTTAAGTATATCCCACAATCACAATGTTTTCAAATGCGTCCTGTTACAAGTTGGATAAGGATTGATAAACTGAGGGATTAACTTTTTTAATCCTCCTTGAGACTAATATTCCCTTCTGGGTCTGATGTTCTTAATTATTATCTAGTTATAAATATATAATATTTCTTTTGTTACTTCCTAGGCCTTTCACAAAGCTGTGGCTAAGATCTAACAAGCCAATGGCACCAGTTTCTTGAGGAGTAAATCTAAAATCTTCAGTTTAAGTCCTTTGTCCATTCCCGCAATACTCACACTCTAGCCCATTAGATTTCCTTACAACAGCTCAACGCAGTGCATGATTGCATCATCCGACATGCCTTTCCGTATCCGATTTTTCCCTTAGGACTTCCGTTATGTCTTCCTCATATTGTTCTTAAGCCCTTACCTCTTTTCAATGATCCCTTTTTAATCATCTCATTCACTTATCCAAGAATTGCAAATATGTTTATATTTTTTTTAATTTAAATTATTTCGTATTTATATTACTCTACGAATCTATTATCTAAACTCTAAAAGTTTTTGAGCAATACTGCTAACGTTGTTAAACATACAGCTAACGTTTGCAGTTATATTAATGTTATTTCTTTCTGTTTTAGGACCGTTGTTAGCGGAGTGAGCATCTCCCAAGACAACGCCAATCAGTTGAGCTGGTTGGAACGACAGCAGGCCAAACTGCGGGAGCGGCGAACAGAACGAACTGCCCTCCTAGCCGCGGAGGTCGCCCGGAGGGAGACAGGCTACAGCTCCGATCAGGCTGGAGACTATAGCGTACCCCTCCACATCAACACCAGCAAGGGAGCGGGGTCCGCCCCCGTCAGCCCGCACCTACCGCAGCGGACGTCCTCCGTGAGGTTGGCCAGGGCGCGATCTGCTGATAGAGCCAGGAGGGAAGCGGTAAGTAGATCAGTTCATTTTACCTTCTTATTGTTACGGAGTTCTGAAACACCTTGATGTAGGACTACTATTTCATGGACAGGAAAAAATAATGGCTTATAGTTCAAGTAATCAGAAATATTTTTAACGTTTGTCCACTGCAAGAGTTGGTGTGGATGGTTATTAATCTGAATACAAAGGGGGTTTCCCATAGAAGTATTTTTTTTCTTTATCAGTAATTATCATTTATTACATTCAGTATATTATAAATAAATGCCTTCCCACAAATAGGTAATAATTCCTACAGCTTCTTTTTGTTTTTAGTTACAATTTTTTTTTTTTTTTTTTATTACAGCTCTAAAAACTGAAAACTTACTTCAAAATATGTCAGTATCATATCTCAGAACTGTAAACCGATAAATTTCATATTTATCAAAAATATATTCTATTTAAAATGAAATTTTATAATGACTGTGCTAATAATGGTGGGCAGAATCATAGGTTAAACTAACTGATAGCTAAGTAACCCCTTCTTTAATGTTTTGAAACCATAAAAAAATTAAATGATAGAGGGCACTAGCAAACAGTACCGATAAATCAAAAATATAAGTTTTAAAACTTTGCTGAATGAATTGAAAAATATATATATTATTATATCATAACAATACCTAAACCTAGTGGGTATTTATATAATTTAACAAAATGTGATTATTGTAATTTCCAAAAAGTTTAAATTAAATTGGTTTTGTAATATTTTTTCTTATAATAATTAGCTTATGCCTGATGGGATTAGGGGTGATTTGATTTACTTATTGAAAGCTGGAAGTTTAGGAAATAAAATATAATATTCTACATTATCACAATGTTTTATGTATACCAATAATCATACAGAGTTAAATTACTTTCCTTAATGCTGTTTTATTCTTTTCATTACTTTTTTCTTGCACTGTAACCAATAGCTTTTTCAATCACAGCCTGCCTTATATGTATTTTTTGTTCCTTGTCTTTTGCACTTGCCCTTAACAGTGCTGCAAGGAACGCTGCTCGACTAACACTGTTCCATGCACATTACCCATCCTGTTTGGCTATAAAAATTAAGTTCCATTAATTTTTATTTTTATTAAAACATTATGTATTTAGTGCAAAATAATATTGCAAAATAATATAAAAAGTTTATCAAGCTTTTTAAATATTAAATTAAATAGATTCTAAAAACCAGTTATGAATTTTGTTTGTTTTGATTTATCTTTTAGATCATCCCTTGATAGTAATGAAACTAATATTGTTTAATAAAATCAATTAATGGGACTTTTTGATTGTGAAGCATTTAATTTATGATTATTTCTATTTATCAACAGTGCTGAACGCTTATGCTGTTTTCAGAAATACATGGAATATCTTAGTAATTTCTTCAGATCAATCATTTTCTTTGTAAACATTCTCAAACATTATATATTATGAGATATTTTGGAAAATTATCACTAATAAGAAAGTAAATTAAACCGTTTGTTATAATTCATTTGATGAGCACTCTCAGAAAACACTGCATAATTCTTCCATCGATGTTGTCAATTATAACTTGGTTATTCAGCGGTTAAAATTATTTATTTTGGAAAACTTCCTTGTTACAGAACTTCCTGCTTGCATTGTATTGATTAACAAAGAAAATGCAAATAAAAAAACCCTGTTCCTCCACAACCCAAGGGGCACTTAGGTCCAATACTACCTCAGGACCTACCCATTGTTGATATAACAGAACAATTTTGATTCATTAAAAAAAAAAAAAAAATGCCCTTCTAATCATAAAGTCATAAAAATACTATTTCATTTAAAATATATTTATTTGGGTAAGGCACATTTCTATATTACTAATTGATTTTAATACATTTTTGCATGAATAGTCACTAGAATTTAGTGTAAATTGTAGGAAAACACATAGCAGATTCGTTCAATAAAATACCAATCTAAATGACTGAAAACAAACAACTTATTAACTTCTAATTGAGAAAGTACTGTTGATAAATATGAAATAAATGATTGTAATGAGAGTGGGTGCTGAATGTACATATACTAGAAAGGTAGATGGATTTACCCCTATAGAGCCCGACTGGTACCTCCGATGTGGATAGCGGGCTGCTGAGTCTTGCAGAGAATGGAGCCACTAGCAGTGTGGCTGGGGACGAGCCTAGCACCACTAGTTCCACTGAACCGACAGTTGAACAATGGCCTACTCCTAATGATATTCAGGTTAGTAGTAGCATTAAACTAGCACCATCATGCTTTCCTAATCACACTCTGTACACTCTTAGCTCAAATCTTATAGCCATGATGTACTAATGCTTAAACATTTATTTTAGATACAACTATTACATCATTTGACAAGGTTCCATTCACTAGTCTAACTTAAATTTTCATTTTCTTAAAGACTCATTTTGTTGACATGGTTCTCAATATTACTACAAGGCTTACTAACTTATTTTTCTCTACATTTTTTTTCTCCATTTAAGATGGAACATAGAATGTTGTTGGGAATATATGGAAATATAGTGTTGTTGAGGGTAGTCTGGCTGACAGATTGGAGTGCTAAGTTAGTAATTGAAACTTGGTCCTAATTGTGTGAAATGAGTCCCTACAAAGGTTTAGATAATTACCATCCAAATAGAATAGAGCCAAATGTTATTTCATAATTCAATGATTTATGGTATTATTTGTTTTTTCTTTTATAGGAATTTTCATTTTTTTATTTATTATGCATTTTTAAAAATTTATATATTTTATATTTTTGTTTTTTACCATCATTGGAATTTAAATAAATGTCTACATATTTTAATACAAACACAATATTTTATTATTTATAAATACTGGTAATTTTTTATTTGTAATTATTTCAAGGCTACTGATTTGTTAGATCACAGTAGTTCTACTTAGACACTTCAATATATCAGTAATAACCTAATATCTAATTCTGGAGATTGCATATTCATAGATTAATTTTTAATCAAAACTTACAGTTCACTTCATAATATTGTAGGGGACTACAAAAAGTTTGGTGCACTTGAACTTTATTGAAGATCAAACCTGTCTCTCTCTATTTTTAGTTATGTTAACTAAAACTAAAATATAATAATATTAGAGTTAAAAATAAAAACCTAGAAATAAACGTAATTACTTGACAATTAATATCACTGATGCTTGTTTCTGGATCAGAGATTAGGCTTGGTTCAAGGCAAATCCTACCTTTTCCTATTCCCTAGTTTTCAACTGGTCTCAGAATAAGATTAATAAAATTAGTCTGGAACTGTTTAATTTAGAGACTAAATTAAAACCAGCTTTAAATTATTTTATTTTCAAAATGGTCTAGTCTTAGAATAGGTAAATCCGAGACATCAACACTTGACTTAGTAACTGTACCTTCTTCCCTGGTTTTATTCATCAGTTCAGGACAAAAGAAAACCTAAAACTGAATTTTATTTAAAGTTAAAGTATCATTGTTAGTCTTCATTGTTTAAACTTTTTTTTGTTTAAACTGATTTATATTGATTATAGGAGCTGAAAGGCAAACAATTTAGAATATTCTTTTATTTTTTTACTATTGATATAATTAAAAAAAATAATTTGAAGAACTATGGACAAACATTGAGGTGTACCAATATTTATTCAGCCTCTATAAAATACCTGATTATATTATATTTTTTCAGTTTTTTTTTTTGTTTTGATTTTTCCATTATTTTTATACATATGAACTGTTGGCATCAGCCATTTTACAGTCAATAAAGTACAAGTTTTTTGGCTGTTCAAGTATATTCACAAAAGTTAGACTAATGAACATTAAATAAAACCATGTCTATTCTATGAAATTGATTACATACTGAGAAAATATAACATATATAATATTCATTTAATTTTCAGCATACGATTCAAGAAAAGATTACAATTGAAGTGGTGACTGTCCTCAGCATTTCCTATCCATTTTTATTGGGTAAAATGCTCAGTGTTTTGAATGGTATTAGTTAGTTGGAATTTTTAATAGTTTGTTTTGTTTCCGTAACTAATGCATCTTACTACATTGTCTGCATGTTCTCACCAACCTCTATGAAAGCACAATTTACTTATGGTGTTCACTCATCATTCTTAAAATTTGTTTTAATTTTATAAATATTAATTTTTAAAAGATTAGTAATCATAAAATGTTTATTATAGTGAAAAAGTGTTTCATAAAAATTTAATTTATGATGAGAATAATAAAAATCAATTTTATTTTTCTAGCTGGTATAATGGTATTAAAAGTCAATTTGTGAGAGATGTGACCAAAATATGGGTGAATAAAATTAAAATTTGTTAATTTGATAATATATTAAAATAAAATTTTAAGTTATTAGTCTGGGTTATACCCCAACTTGATTTATAATTCACTGTTTTGAAATAGAGATTACAAATCTCTGAGGCTTAAAATTTAAATATTTCCAGTGTCCACCAGACGTATCAGCAAACAATCACTTCTTGTCAAAATCTATTTGAATGTTTAAAATTGGGTTTGTGGTGGTGTTTATCAATTTACTCCCTGATGCCAAGTTTTTATGAAAACAGTATTTTAATTTGTTTTATTTTGTTCATTGGCAGGATGGTTCTAAACCAGTAGAGTATATTTGATTAATAAAATTACTTTATTCATTTATTTACACCTGTTCATGTTAATATTTTAAAATTTACATTTTGTGGAATAAATCTATATAGCCAATTGAATTGTTCATGGGCCTTTCCCTGGAATATTCTTATTCCTAAAAATACTAGAAATTATTTTAAATCTGTTATTGAATTTGATCAATTATATTTCATATTTTTCATTATGCAGTTTGCTAGTATATCATGATAAAATCCATATTTGCATTAACATGATATTCCAGATAATGCCAGAGACAATTCGTATAGAACAAATTACACCTTAGCCTGATGATTATGTTTCGTTTATGTGTCTTTTTTTATTTACAACACTTTTATATTTACAGGCCTTTTGTTTAATCAATCATATTACTTTTTTTTCAATTATTCAAGTCAATCCTTTATTACTTTAATTACTTTTAAAAAAATACATTTTTTTAGAAAACTTTTATTTATACTTACTTTATAAAATGTTTTACACAATATAAACTTCCTTTACATCAAATTAGTTATCTTTTCTTCAATTATCTGTAATATTTATTTTGATCCTGTGCCTGAAAGTTAATGGCTAATGAATTTATTATTCTTTCTTTTATGACTACATGTTGAACAGATCTGTGGGCTGTTATTGGTCTTCAAAAACTATTGATTTTCTCTCACATTCTGAAAAGCATTCTTAGGACTTGATCACTAGAAGAGCAGAGAAATGTTCATTAACAACTTATTATCAACTTGAATTCATAATTTCCATTCTAATCTTAAGCATGATCACATATGAACCAAAACTAAATTACCAGGTTTCTCTCTACAACAAAGTATGTCTTGTTACTATCCTCATTCTCTTTAATTTCCACAGAATTAACTTTTTTCATCAGTCTTAAAAGCTGGTTCATCATTAAAGATCAGACTAATATTTTGAACTTTGTGGAGAGAAAAGTGAATTGTCTTTTCAAAAAAATAATTTGAAAATATATATCGATCAGTGTATGTATGTAAGTAGAAGTGACTACAAAAGTGGGTTTATCAAGAGAAATCCTTATGAAAAAAAAAAAGTCAGCTTATGTGAGGATGAATGACTTTGAAAGTCAGATCATTCATTGAGAGGAATTATTAAAAAAGAAAAAAGATTAGTTTATGCAATGTAGTAATGGGGTTCATTATAATCGGGTTCCACTGTAATACAACATATTGCGTTCTTATTAATTTAATTACTGATTATTCAATCAGATATTTATACAATATGAAAGACAATATCCATTAATAAATTCTTTAAATTAGCACTATTACTATTATAAATGAAATAAGTAATTGATTATTTCAAATAAAGGTTTGGTTACAAATAATGTTAAATTATACAATGTTCTATTATTTAAGTTATTTTTTCAGTTACGGGACGAAGGTTACACAGCTTCAGAAGCAAGCCCTAGCACTTCTCCTCGCCCGCAGACTCCAGCTTTTCCAGTACATCCTCGAACTCCGTACTCCAATGGTGGAACACCTAATGGTGGTTTTGACCTTGCATCACTTCCTCCAAAATCACCTACCGCTATTAGGTGATATTTTTATTTTAAGTTGGATCTAGTAATATCATGATGAGTATACATTCATAAAAACTAGACATTGTACCATTACCATGATTTGCTTACTACTATGTACTAAGAAATGTATTTGAAAGGTCAATATCATATAATTTGTGTTTGTCATTGTGTATACTTTAGTAAACCTAGTATTATTATAGTTTCATTTTAATGATGTTATAACCATGAAATTTCGTTACAATCATAATGACATACCATTTTTGAAAATATTAATACAATTATATAAATGTAAAAATGAAAAAAATATTGGGCTTTCCAAAAGTATTTTATTTTGTTTTTCACTCAAATCCTCCATTGAGGACCTACACAGCCCTTGAGTGAGAATGTCAATATTCATTTTTTGGGACCAAATGAATTATGGGATTCCATGAAATGGCATTTATGGTATTGTCCCAGGAATATAAATACTTAATTTTATTTTCATTAAATTTTTCATTTTTGTTCTAAACTGAACAAATAATTTTTATTCCGTTTAATATATTTCTTAAATCACTTTATTTGTTATCATATAATAGAATATCGTTCATTATATAAATTAAATTTAGTAATATTCAATATGCATGCTGCATTATATAATATTTTACTTTTTTTTCTTCATATTATGGGATTAATTTTTTTAGATTATGAGAGATAGAGGATAAGGAATACAATCAAAATACTTATCTCTAAAATTAAAATTAAGTAAAAATCAACAGAAATTATACATATATTGTTTATTCAAACACAATTCTTTTACGTATCATTCAACAAATTTTTACATTTTCTAAAATTTTTAACATTAATAGGAAAGAATGGGGTGAAGGCACACTGAGTAGAGAGCTTTCAATGAATAGCTCTAGAGGCTACGATAGTTCTTCGGAGCAGTACAGTCCAAAGGTAAGCTTTCTTCAACATTAATATTTTGAATTACTTGGTTTCATATTTCTAAAAAACATATTTTTACTGTTCAGAGCCCGGTGACAAATGGTAGTCTTGGCCAGTATGGAGGTTCACCTTATTATGGGAGTGGTAGACGAGG
This sequence comes from Halyomorpha halys, assembly GCF_000696795.3. Classification (NCBI taxonomy): domain Eukaryota; kingdom Metazoa; phylum Arthropoda; class Insecta; order Hemiptera; family Pentatomidae; genus Halyomorpha; species Halyomorpha halys. Next base: position 783,534 of record NW_027107820.1, on the reverse strand, counting down.
TTCATTACGTTCAGAATCACCTCAGGAAGTCAGCCCAGCACATGTGAAATTTGTTAGGGGGACTAGCAAATTTTGGTACAAGCCTAATATATCACGGGAAGAAGGTATCATTTTTATAACTTTATTTTATAATGTTAGTGATCTATAATGGTATAATATGTGTAAATCCTCGCTGTATGGAAACTTCACCACATAAGGTATTCGCTTATAATTTTGAAAGGATTATTCATTGTAGGTCCTTGCAGGAATGGCTACCCCTCTGTAAGGTATTCACTTACAATCAAGAGGGTAGCCAGTTCTACAAGTATTCGCTGTAGGTCCTGACGAAAGGAGAGAGTGTATTGGAAAAATCTAAAGAAGACAGAGTGAAATAATAGCACAATATATTTATCCATAAAATAGTACTAGAATGAACTGATGCAGTCATGTATATTATCACTCACTGCCTCCGAAGGAGATGAATCCATGAAGGGGATTTTTACAATGTGGCTTCTCAAATTTTTATTATTCATACTTCTGGGCTAAAAAGTGCCATCGAGAGATGCTACATATAAGATGTTAGCTTTTAGTGAATCAGAAGATTCTGTTGTGATCTTTTTTCATTCTAATAATATATTTAGGAATATTAAAATATATCACATGGTTTGTTACCTGTATGAAATTATGATTTATATATACATAAGAAATAATATCTATCAATGGCCTAGAATGAAAACCTTTTATCTCAAAAAAAAAAATATTAAATTTATATTAACTTAAAACTTGATTCTAGGCCATCGATATATCAATATACGATGTTTGTATATCGCAGTTCACTTCTCAGCTGCTAGTTCTTGTCATGTTGGTCTGGAACGATTCTGGCTCTAAGGCAGTAACCAACAGATAGGGTTGCTATAAACTTATAGAATATGACATATGGCAGTCATGTTGAAGCAGTATTGTCTCAGGCATTGAGAATGATGAAAATCAGTTTCTGTGGGCTAAGAAGGAATTTTTTAAAAAATCCAGGAAGTGAGCAAGAAAGATTGTGATATTATTTTTCATTGCTCTGTTCTTTACTGAGAGGTTTTGAATCTAGTTATTGCATCATTTTTGAGTAAACAAGGATATGTTATAACCCATCATATTTTGAAACTAGAAAAAAAGTTTAGGTTAAGTTTCATATTTTTGAAATATGTGAAACCATAAACTGTAACAACTCTGAGAGTGAAGAAAGGCTATTCTTAAATTATATCATTAGTTAATTACATATATTTACCATTCCAAAAGGCTGAATTTTATACCTCTGAATATGTTTTGCTACATATTAGAAATTTTTTTTTTAATACAGTAGTTTATGTTTTACACCTCTGTTACTTGCATTATACTGTAATTTTAAAATCACTCATATTATATGTACAAAATTAACTGCTCAACAGCAACAGCTGTAACTCATAATAGTTGCTATTAAAACTTTCTGCACTGATTTCATTATTGTTCATTTTATTTATAGCTATAGGAATGCTGAGGGACAAGGCTCCAGGAACATTTGTTGTTCGTGATTCAAATTCATTCCCTGGGGCATTTGGTTTGGCTCTGAAAGTAGCATCACCACCAGCACCAACCAGATCCCCACCCACGCCTGAGGATCTTGTTAGGCATTTCCTTATTGAGCCGACATCTCGAGGTGTAAGGTTCAGAGGATGTCCTAATGAACCAGTATTCAGTGAGTATATTGCTTAAATATATATATTACTTAATAATATACATAATAAATTAAATATATATAGTAAGTAATAAATATATACAATATATTGTTTTTGTCATCAATAAGTATGTCTTATCAGATTACAAAGAATAATAACTTAAAAATTGACAGTTATAGTCATAAGTGAGATTAATTAAATTCAGAGATCCTCCAATTTTTAAAATAGTCCATAATATTGAGTTCTTCTGTATAAAATTCTTAATTTAGTTAAATGTAAGTTGTAGATAAAACATTTTTTTTTTTTGGTAAATAATTTTTAACAAAATACTAAAGGAGTACATACATACATATATAGGAGCTACATCCCATTACTGAGACTAGGCCTCCTCCATAAGTCTTCACCAGTTGTTGTAATCCATTGCTACAGCTCTCCTGTCCCAAACTCCAAGTATGAGCCTTTCTTCCTCCAACACTGAGTCCTCCCATCTATCATTTGGTTGACCAACTCACCTTTTCCCATGAAATTTCGCAACTAGCATTCTCTTTGGTTTCCCATCACCATCATCCATTTACTTGATGTGCCCAGACAACTGAAGTCGCCCCAGTCTGTTGAACTTTTTGAGAGTATGTCCTTGTAGATTTCCACAAATTCAACATTATTTGATCTTCTCCAAACACTGCCTTCTTAAACAAGGCCAAAAATTCTTCTTATAATTTTTCTCTCAAAGATGAGAAGTTCATTTTCCACTGTTCTGGTATAAACTAGAACAGTGGAAAATGAACTTCTCATTCTGGCTATAAAGCCTGGTTTCTAACCTGTAAGTTAAAACTAGGCAGAGCAGGGATTTGTAAAGTAAAGTATCTTGGTCCTGTTAGAAAGGAATCTACTTCTGAATTGCCTTGAAAGCCCACAGCAACACCAGCTAGACATCGCTATTCTTCTGCTGATCTCCCAAGACCTCTGATTCCAGATAAACGAAGCTATTTATCCTTACGAAGTTGTAGGGTCCACCTCAAAGGAAGTGGCCAGGTGTGGACAAATCGAAACTGCACACATTCTCGGTGAGGGGGAAGAGAGGATGAGAGTTTAACAACGCCTCTATCTTTACCAATACCTGGTCCCTCCCCTCCAGCTCTTAGGTACTTTGTCATATCCTCATTAATTAGCAGTCCAAGTTTCTTTACTACCTCTTCTAGGACCATAAATAACTCTCTCAATGACCTCTCCTATCTGGCTACAGTATCAAAATCATTAGTGTACCCCAAGAGATGAACATATCCCATGCTATTGAACTGAGTCACATGAACTTGGATTCCTGTCATTCATACTGCTTTTTCTCCTGCAAAGTTAAAAAGGAGGCAAGCAGGGGCATCCCCCACCTTATACAACAGTTCATGCTGAAGAGCTCAAATTGATAAACCCCAATTCATGCAGCACACTGAGTGCCGAACATTGTCATTCTCACAAGATGGATCAATTTAATTGGAAAGTTCATCTCCAGGAGGGGGTAAAGCTTTGGCCAAGTAACACTATCATATTCAGCTTTAAAATCAACAAAGAGATTATGGGTGACAATTCTATGTTCTTTACACTTCTCCAACATCAACATCAGTATGAATAACTTATCTAATGTAGATCCTCCTTGCCTAAAACTCACCTGATACTTGTCAATCTCCTTTTTAGCATGTGTAACTGGTCTCTCAAAGAGAATGTTAGACAGTACTTTATAAATGCAAGAAAGGAAACCTATAACACGATAGTTGTTGTTCTCCAACTGATATCCTTCTTAGTGAAATGGATAAATAATTCTTCTTGTACACTCCTCAGGCATCCTCTCTTCCTCCCATATCTTCAGGATAAGGTTATAAAGTGTCTTCCTCAATTCATTTCCACCTTAGTATTGCAACACTGTTTGAACTTCATCTATTCCCGGGGCATGGTTTTAAGCTTTTCTAAGGCGCCTTGACACCCTCATTATCTGGCAGCTCTGCATCTTTAAATCCCCTTCTCTGCCCATTTCTGCTTCTTCGTATAATTAGTAAAGTTAGGTTCTTCCTTATTGATATGATATTCTTTTGGTGAACTGCTTGCCTTTTTCAAATATTTTTTAAAAATTTTTTTTAGGTCGACTGCTTGGCCCCTTTTTTTGTGGATTCTTATAAAATGGCCAAATTATTTGAGCTGTTTCCTTTCTGGGACCTTCACTCTTATCTAACCCATTAGTTAAAGGTGGGCTTCTGGTTTAGTCAGCTTCTCTTGTTAAGTATTTCTTTCAGATGTGTTCAGCCTATTTTTATCTTATGGGGCCTTGATCTTACTTTCATATAGTAAGGTTGGCAGATACAGTGCATTATTGTTACAAATGTTCAACCTCTTATTCTCGTATGACATTGCTCCAGCTGCAGTAATAGATACTAGATACTGTTCTTTTTTTTTTTTTTATTCTCTTTGATTTCCCTTAGTTTATTTGATCATAACAACTGTCTCTTGGTGCATTAAGTCTTCTTTCTGCTTAATACTTACCAGGATTTGTCTCTTATAGTTTATGTGTACATTTTCAACTTCACACATCCTTGATATAATTTTACTTTTTTTCTTTGTTTAGCTTTTTTTCTGATCCCTCTAAGAAACACAAAACAAACATGAATTAATAAAATTGCATTACATGAAAGAACAGAATTTAAAGTGAATACTACCTTTTTCTACCAAGGTTATTTAAAGGTCCAAATGAAATACTTAACTGTAAGTTGAGATGGTCATTGTCAAAAACTGTACTTTAATGGCTGAAGGTGAGGGGTATCCATGAGATGATTGATAGTCTCCATTTATGACTATCCCCTTTAATTCAAGACTAGCCTACCATAGGATTACATCATCCATGTACAGAAGAGTTTCAGTCAATATCATTCTCACATTCCATATTCCATTTACCTATAATTTCTCTTTCACTAATATGCTAACAGTTAATCTTGATGATTTGAAAGTTGCTAGTTTGTCCACTTGGTTTTCGATCAACCATCTCGATCTTCTATAAAAGATTGCTGTACATAATGTGTACCTGTGATTGTGTTTCTAACCTTTAGTATTTAATTATTCCAATCTAACACTTTCTTTGCTCTGATACCTTCATCCAGTCATTCCACCAACTAGTTCGTTTTTAACCAAATGATTATTTTTTGGTGACACATACTGAAGCTAGAGTATATAAGATATACTTTTAAATTTCTATCTATTTGATGTTCTCAGTCATTTCCATGTTGGCAGTTCTCAATTTTTGTTCCAACTCTTTAATATATTTCATTTGATCTTCTAGTATTGAATTTGAATATTGATTTTGTCTTATTGAAATCTTATTTTGCTTTCAATATTATTATTGTTTTTTTTAATCCAATATAGTAAAATTATTTAGTATTTTTGAAATATATGTTATAACTCTGTACTTTTTACTTTTAGGTTCTCTGTCAGCTCTTGTTTACCAGCATACTGTAACTTCTTTAGCACTACCTTGTCTATTAGTACTTCCAGAGTCTGATCCAGCTGCTCCAAGGGTCACCACAACAGCTCAAATTCTGCAAACACAAGGAGCAGGTAGGGTTTTTAATAAGAATACTTATAAATCTAAAGTTGGTAGTGAGTACTTCAGAAAAGTTAAGCGGTTTCAAAATGCTTACTTTAATTATCAATATAAATTAGTCAAATCATATTTAAATTAAAAAGTTATTAATATAATAACAATGTTATCATAAAATTAACGTTGATAAATTAAATCCTTTTTAAATTTGTGTTTATATTTTTCATTCCAATTTGCTTCATAAAGTGCATTTATTTATTTTGTCTTACTTATTTTATGTTTCATATTATGAAGCATTCAAATATATCATTTTTTACATCTGTTGTTTAAAAATTAATTAAATAATAACTTTAACAAGCACTTTTTTTATTCTGTTTCAGCATGTAGTGTGCTTTACTTACTGACCGTTGAAACAGAATCATTGACTGGACCAAGAGCCGTATCTCGCTCAGTTGGGAGATTATTTTCTTCTTCACCTCTGCCTAAGGCTGTAGAAGTCAATTTCAAAGTTTCATCCCAAGGAATTACCTTGACTGATCATGGAAGAGTGTTGTTCTTTAGGCGGCATTATCCTATGGCAACAATCACTTACTGTGGCCTTGATCCAGAAGACAGGCGGTGGCGACATTCGGATGACAAACCAACTTTGTTAGTATTGGTTAATGATATTTATCTTTTATCTAATTCTATAAGTTTTTGTATAAATGTATTCTTATATTTTTGCTGT
>NW_027107820.1:748283-776563 GCF_000696795.3 Halyomorpha halys | reverse complement strand
CTGCAAAATATTTTGTTTAAAGGTGCCTCTACAAATTTGCCAAATAACAGCAAATTCACATATGTACAAGCATGTGGAAGGGTTATTTGGATTGGCTGGTACAAGTTGGCCTGAATTTGTGGTCGAACACTTGGGTGTTGGTTTTTCGGCACAAATCAATGGGCACTTATGCTGCATTAATCTGTTTGTTTTCAGTTAGCATTGTTTTATAACTGCTAACTGATGATTCTTTGTGCTCCCCATGTTTTAATTAATTAAAGAATTTCCTCATCCTTTGGATTCAATAACTAACTCTTGTTTAGGGTTGTATATTTTAAAATTCTGTCAATTTGGTGTAAATACATTGTTTCAAATTTGTATTTTGTCTTTCTTTATTTCGTTTCTTTTTATAATGGAAATAGAGTAAATCGAGTGTAATAGTCGAAAAAATGCAAAAGAACTAAACAACATGTGGATAAGGTTTGTTGCTTCCTTTGTTTACCAAGCATTTGTAGAAGTCTTGGATTTGCGGCAAGTGACTAATGTGTAAATCCAGCATTAAGCATTATAAATCACTGTGTCACTGTGAGTCTTTAATCATTTAGACAAAATGAATCATAAATATAATATTCCCAAAAATCTCTCTCATCGTCTGAATCACTTTTCTGAAAATATTTTTCATATTAGGTATTATATAAAATTAAGTTAATGAAGCTGATAACTTCATCACGATTAGGGTCTTCAAAATTCATAATTTCTTAATATTCCATTGGGGAAAAGAAAAAAAAATTCATGAACAACTACAATAAATTAGCTGGTTTTCAGATAAAAACCTACTGATGAAGTTAATGAAATAAGAAAACAATATCACTCTAGAGTTAAGTTATACAGTTAAGTTAACCTAAGTGTGTCATTGATCCCTTGTACCAAGGAAAGAAAATATTCAAGAAAAATATCTAACGATTAATCTAATAGGACTGAAATAAAGTAACAATAGGTAAATATATATGTAGTTACTTATTTATTATCTGTTTGCAGGCATTGCTTTGGTTTTGTAGCTAGAAAACCAGGGTCAAAAGCTGATAATGAGTGCCATATATTCTGCGAGCTAGAAGCTGAACAGCCTGCTACTGCCATTGTAAACTTTGTTGCCAAGCTCATGCTCTCCAGTCAAAACAAGAGTAACATTGTTTAAGTTACTAGATATGTACTGATACCTCAAATGGTCAAACCATTATTAGGATATTTATATGTCTGTTTTTTCCTTCATATCCACATGCTGTAATAGAAAAACTACATGAACTAGCTTTGTTAATTTTTCACAAAAGTGAAATACTAAAGTAATATATAACTTCGAAACGAATCGATCGAAGATGATTTATTGGAAGAAATCTTCTCTTGTCTAATGCTTTAATAATAATTAAATGTATTTTTTACTAATTTACTTTATAATTACATTGATATTTTTTTGGAACCTAAATTGAATGGTTTTGCTTTTATGAGTCTAATTTATTTGTTGTTCAGTTAGTTTTACTAAGTGTTGTGTATATTTATAAATAAATACTTCTGTTATTTATAAAAACTTTATTGAATGTATTATTTTTATTTTGATATTGTTTATAGTTAAGTACTACCACAAATGTTGTAGTTTTGCAAATATCTTGTTATGAGAATGAAGAGATGGAGAAGTTTGATTGTTGAAACTATTAGAAAAATAGTTAAAGAGAAAAATGAGTTATACCTTCAGTTTGGTAAGTGAGGTATTATATTGTGCCTTTCAGGAAAGAGGGAATCCATTTAAATTTAAGTTTCGTCAAAATCATAAATATCAAAGAACTAAATAAATGTATTCGCATAGTTTAGATATTTGTAGTAAAATGAATTAACTCAACTTGATAGTAGTTTTAGAGAAAAATGCAACTAAGCATTCAAAACTATATACACTTTCACTTACGTAATGACTTTATTTTATTTTTGTAAAAGTCATATTAATTGCTATTTAAATGATAATTTTGTTTTGGTTTTTTTTTTTTGTTAATCCACATAAAGTACTAATGACTTAAAATAAGGCATAATTATTATAGTGTACGATAAGTTGCATTTGTCTCTAAGTATACTAAATTTATGTTTTACTTATGTGCAAAACTTCAGTAATAATACATTGAGTTTTCATAGTTTACCTTATCTAGAAAATAATCATGTAATTGCTGTTAATAAACATATCAGGTACACAACATTATGTCATTCAAACCAAACTTGTTTAAAAAACTAGTAAATTATTTCAATTAATAGCAATTTGTTTCCAAAAAAATTTAACTGAGGTGTGTACTCTCACGAGTAACTTATAAGTCCAGCATCACTTTCTTCTGTAAGTATGTTAAAAGAATCTAGATGATTATTAATTTAATGTAGATATTATTATATAAATATATTTTTAATTTTAGATAATCATGTACATAGTTGTAGTATATTGCATCTGTCAAGATTGCATCATATTAAAATAACTAATATTTTAATAAATGTTAGTGTCCTTAAAAATAAACATCATTTTTAGAATTTTGAGTTATATAAAACATTTTGATCTGTAAATGGTTTTTATAAGATGGTGTTATGATTATTTTGGTTCATTATTATTGTCAAAAAAATATCTGTTCAATTATTTTGTCAATTGAGATAAAAAGTAATTGTTAACTTATTATATTTGAAATAATGTATTTATTTTATATTTAAAATAGAATTCTTCCAGTATATATATTTTTTTAATAATATTGTTTTCTGTTAAAAGCTATTTTTACATTTAAATATTTTGCTGTAAATGTTTTCAGGTATGTTTTGGATTGTTTCTGCTCATTCATTTTATGTTAAATATATATATATATCATAGCCAGTAACACTTTGCTCAGAATAATCAATTAATTACACTCATACTTAACTAAGTATATTTATATATAAAAGTACTAAGAGAGTATATGATTTATCCAAGTACAATTTACCTGAATTTACCATAGATGTAGTTGATATTTTAGAACATCTTTATTTTTGAGGTACTAGAGAATAAGAGAAACTAGTTCACCTTGTAAAATTAACGCTGTAAATAAAATTTGGAAACCATTTAATTAACTCACTATTCCTTCTTCACTATTTAAGGTATAGAAAATACGGAATTGCTGCATTAATACACAATTTCTGTATTAAAAAAAAAATAATGCTATTTCTCTCTAATCGCTGAAGGGTCGTTGGGCTCAGAACTCGATAAAGAAGTACTATTCAACCAACAGTTTTGCAAGATGATTATAAAGTATAAATACTTTAAATTATGCAATTAGAAATTCATTTGAAACGTTCAATGATATAATTATTTTCCATTTATTTAAGAATCTGAATTTTTTTTTAACAATCTTACTATTAGTCAATAGAAATTAAATCATTTGGAAAACAAGAATATTTTATTTATAAAAATTTCAGATCGCGTATAAAACTGAACAGACTTAGCTTCAAGTTAAGTAGAACTTAATTTTTTGGACTTAGGAAGTTTGTACTTATACAGAATGTAAATAAAGTAATTAATAACTTGGATTTTTTACTCTACAATGCTTACTTAATATCTTTTTTTATCAATCCTCCTTTTTTTTTTTAAATTGAAATTAAATCGTTTGTAAAACAAAATAACATTGTCTATCACTAGTTTTGTTACTAAACACGTTTTCTAAAATTTATTCCACGTTTAAATCTTCTTATTTTTTTAATGACTCATTTGTAATATATATTTTATTACAACATTTAGTGAATTTATGCATCTAGTTAATCGGTTTTCAACATGACCCCATAAAATATTTTCTTAATTTCCCAGGTTTCTAAGGCAAATCATGTGATATACTTCCCACCGGATCATTAAAAATTAAAATCTGTACCGCTACAACCCATGAAGGGTTAAGGGTGTAGTACTTTGTAAGGAAGTACTGTTACTAGACCAACGGTTGTGCAAGGAGGTGATTTGGCTAGAATCACGCTCGACCGTCAGATTTTTATCAAATCATTAAGGGTATCCAATTTTTATGAAGATGGGTGGACCCCAAGAAGGCTCCAGAGCCCACAGGGTTGACTCACGGCTACAGTGTAACAGAAAACAATTTTCTGCCTAGCCGGATTCGATCGTTTTATGTACTCTGTAATTCAAGGTATTGTTCAGGATTGACATCATATTTCTTAGTTTCTTCGCTCACAAGGTCCATTTTAAGGCCTCTATGCAGATTGTCAATTCTAATGCACCACAGAGCATTATCTACACTTCTTAATACATTCTTTTTTTACAAACTTTTTATAATTATTTGGAGATTACTTTTCTTTGAAGAGTTACCTTTTTTATATTTTTAATTGTATCAATATTTTTAACTATAGTTTCTTCAATTGTTTACTGAGTTAGCTATTGAAAAGTTTTCTCAAGATGACCAGAAAAAGGCCTGCTTTCTTTTTAGTGTTCTTTGCATGGGCCTACCCAGGGGTGCTAATGATAAGCAAAATTGATGCTAAGCAGTTCAAGAACTGTAGCTCATTGGTAAGGCACTGGACTACTAACTTCAAGGTCCCGGATTTGAATCTGGGTATGGCAGATAACTGTTTCCTGTTTCACTGTAGCCATGAGTCAGCTCTGTGAGTTCGGGAGCCCAGCCTGATCAAGTGGCTACCCTTAATTGGGTAAATATCTGGCGGTCTATCATGATTCTGACCAAATCACTTCCTTACACAATCGTTGGTCTAATAACAGTATTTCCTTACAAAGGATTGCACCCCAACCCTTTATGGGTTGTAGAGATACAAATTTAATTTTTTTTATTGTAATAAATAACGGTTTTTTATGTATAATTAAAATTTTCTTAATTTCTATTTTATTAAGAAAAGGAAGCAAGAAAAAACCTAGATCTCCAACCCTGAAGTTGCTTAGAAATAAAACAAGAAATTGCTTAGAAGAGATCCTATGTAATAGAAACTGAATGAGTTAGTAATAAAAAGTAAAGAAAACCGTAAAAATAGTTGGACAGTACTCTTTGAAGCCCTTTGTTCTAATGCCAATTAATAAAAAAAAAGTCTTATTTAAAAATGAAACACATAATCAGTTTTATTTATGATAAAAACATCGTATAAATAATTTCAGTAATAATGTATTTTAAGAACATTATAATTACTCAAAGATATTGTTCATAAATTTAAACAAAATCGTGTATTGAAAGTTTAATACAAAATAAATTGTAACTTTACAATTTAAACCACATTGAAATTTAAATTTAGTATTTATCCCCAAAACATCAAAATTCACATTTTACAAAGGTGAAATAAAATATCTACTTAATAATAACTAAACTTTATTCAGTCTATCAATGCGAACATCACTGCTTATTAATTCTATTAAGGATGATCCAAGAATCAGGGTTGTCTTCTTCCGAAGCGCATGTAACCATAATCTTCGAACTTGTCTTCAGTCACTCCGCCGCGTTTACCAAACCTATTAATAAAAAATACTCAGCTATTAAAACATGCATACCAAGTTTTCTTGAAACATAATTAACAATAATGATCCCTTTAAGTACTATAAAATATTGAAACAAATAAAAGAAAAACACTTTAAATCCTTAAATATATTTTAGGATCAATCATAATGACATTATATACTGTTGATAATTATAATATAATAAAACCGAATTGAATCAAAATGATTTTTTATTTTGTTCGATTAAGATGAATTGATAGTCTTTATATTTTTAAAATAACTTTTATTTTATATTCAGCAACAGAATGTTGCATAACTCCCAAATTACCTCATATGTCCATAATCGTTAAACTGTCTTTTGGCCAATTCTAAATCTGTCTCGTCTTCAACCTCCCTTCCCCTGTAACTTCTGCAATCTGCTGTGAGAAGTAGGCATAAACACCAAGTGAGCAGGAGTCCTGTGGCCATTTTCCGCATGTCTAAAAACTATACATTTTTTTTCCTTAGTTTTAAAAAATAATAAAATCATCTTTACTTTTTTTTTCATCAGGATTGAGTACTTTTGCAATAACACAACTAATGTAAAAATTGTATGCTGAACCTAATAAAAAATATTCAAAATCCCAATTTATACCTTAAAAAATGAAATTTTCGGCAATTCGATTAATGATTCATTAGAGAGAATTTCATTTCCACAATAGAATGAAACACAAATGAACATTAAAAAACACTTTGATGATTTTAAGGGATATTTTTGTTTTGGTTTTACAAGGCTGATAAAGAATGTCCAGGAAAGGTGTGAATCAGATATATAAAAATCATTTCTATCATAGAAGTAGCTAAAAAAAAAGTTTTCATCTAGGACTTAGCTAATCAATACATATTTTAAGATACTGATTAAAAGATTTAATATACTGTTAAGATTTAATGGTCGTGATTTTAGATTCTCATGTCCGAAGCTAACTGCAGATTTTCAACCCCAATAGATTTGATGAATCCCTCCCGAAACATTACTAGATAGGGTTAACAGATTTGTTATATATACGTGTTAATATAAAAAAATATGTATTTTTCTACTGTTAACATTTTTTTATAAAATGGTAGCCTTACCATGGAAGTCGGAGGAGTTGAGGATGACTGACTTCCTCTTGGAAAGCAGAGCTCTATATAGCTGAGCATCTAACGCCCTTTGAATCCCTGAGAAGATTAATATAATTTCAGATGACAGCCCCTCGATTCAATTCTTTAATATTCCTTAAACACAGGGCGCCAAAAAAAGCAACAACAGGACTTTATTAGAGGTCCCTAAACTAATTCCTCACTTGTCAAGCCTTATTTCTTTGCTGGAATATTTTTAGTAAAGCCCTGCGATGTTTTTTTTTTCTCTTTACCTTGAAAGATTAATATTTAAAAGGTTTAAGTCTAGAGTCTCTTATCATCCAGAGTTTATTATCTTCTTTCAACAAAAGGAACAAGATAAAGTAATAAATACCACGAATAAAACTAAAAATGGAAATTCGATTGAAGTATTATGGAGCTTAATGACAAATTTGTTTCTGTAACCTAGATCCTAATTAGCACCAGTGCTGATTAAAAAAAAAAGTAATTTATTTCTTAAAGAAATTTCTATTTGACTACTAAAAAATCATATAATTCTGAAAAAAAAATTCAATTCATATGATTCGAAACATTAGAAAAATAATTACACTTTTAATATTTTTAACAACCAATATTAAAAACTTTTATACCTATTAATACTATTTAAAATGATTCTATAAACTTTCATAGATTTCAATTCAGTAGTTTGTCAAAAAAAAAAAAATTGTATATATATATGAAATTTAAAGATGATATTTGCGTTAGAAAACTGTAGACTAAACTATAGGCATCCGGATTCTGAGAAAATATTCCTGCTAAGACTTCAGGAAAAGAGATTATAAAAAAATTATAAGCAATTAAATGATTTTGTTAATATCCCAGAAGAAAAGTCAAATAAAAACAAAACATTATTCTATCAATTAATATGAAAGATAAATAAGTTAAAATTCGTTGTGTAGATAGTGATTACTTTATTCGAGATTATCAGTATTTTTTTTTTCAAACCTCTTTATTTTTTATAAGGTTACAGAATACATAATAATATAATGCAATACATTATACATAAACAATTTACATTATATCTTCGTTTGCCGTATGACAGAGATTATTAGTAAAGTATTATTTCTTACTATATAGTGTTCCATATTGGTCTGAAATAGCCAATTTGTCGAGAAAAAAAAAACAATAATAATTTATTTTTCATATTAGCAATCTGGTACACATATTAATCAGGCTATAGTAAATTCTCAAAAAAATCACGAATTACTTTTTGACTAATCCTATTTAATTTTGGATTTTATGTATACATGAATATATTTACTTCTTGAAGAAGTTTATCGGGGGGTGCGGTCAGCAAAGAACAATATAAATAAACAAAACAATATTTATTTATTTTATGCCGACGTTTCGACCTGAGTTTCAGGTCTTCATCAGGGATAGTGGCGTGTAAAGGGGACGGGAAGCAACTGGATGATTGAATATATTTAGTTCTTGTAGTAAAAAAATAGTCAGATAACTAATGGCTATAAAGAAATTACGGTAAACGAATGACATTAATGTATGTTTTGTGGACTGGTATATATATGATAGTTAATCGGGATATATCTTTTGATTAAGGTATTATTTATGGGAAGGGACAGTACTCTTCGGATAACGTTTTACACTTTGTGCGATATTCTTCATCAGTTGGTAGTGCTAGTATTTCGTGAAATTGCAGTAGGTCAAGTAATTGCGATTTTCAAATATGTTATATTTCATTTGTGTGTTTAATGCCATCAGGAGAAAACCTGTAAGAGAGGATAATTTTTTTTTTCGATTTTCCCTCATTAAATCGCTTATGAGATGCATCTTAGGCTAAACAACTTTATTATCAATTTTAAAGAACGTTAAAGTTTCTTTAAGTTTTATATGTAACATGTTGGAAAATCCTGGTCGACTATGTGGCCACCAATGTTTGTAAAAATGTCAAAAAAACAACAAAAAGTTTGGCATACCAGTTGTTTTGCGTTTAACACTATTTTTTTTTTAATGCATCCTGTTCAAAAAATAAATTATAACCGATCTTATAGAAGATTAAATTTTTTACAAGCTTCGTACAAAATATTTTTAATTATTTAGGATATATAAAATATTGAAATAATTTTGTTGAATGAGTTCTGGAGACTGAAAATAACACTCTGTTCAAAGTAGCATGCCTGAGTATTATTTATATCATCTATAATCATTTATGTTTTTTTTTTGTTATATTTGTTTTTTTTATTTCATAACACTTTATTATTTGGCATCGGCAAAAATATGCCCTTAAAGAGATAAAGAGCTCTTTTTCTACAGAAAACCCCCGTAAAAACAATGAATAGTTCTGCTGTAATAACTCTTGAACGAAGTATAAACAACGGACTGCGTTCTCATTCCTTGGATTCTGTGATTGGTTGTATATGTGGACCATAAAATTGAAAACTGCTACAGTTGTGTATCGACCTCAGCAGAGGTCCTATACATCCTGAGATGAGACATCTATAGATAGGGATAATAGTGACGCTGAACAAACTGAGTGGTTTTCCAGTAACAATTCGTTTGGAACTCTTAAATACTTAATATCAATTGGAATGGAAGTGATTGGAGGCGACCTTAACGTAACCTATTTGTGTACAAACATATTTGGTTAAAAGATTTATCATATATGCTTGTTTAATTTTGTATCCACAAATGTGGATGAACCTAAAGCAATAAGAGGATTTGACATTAGGATATAACTGCCAAGCCATGCAAGGTGGAGGTCAGCTGATGCCTGCTACTACTTGAATTAAAAAAAATTCTATTTGAGGAGATCTGTGATCAATTCCTTTTCAATGTTATTCGTATATTTTCTGGTATAGTGGCCATATTTTATTTAGGATTTTTGATAAAAACACTAATACGAAAAGGAATAGTTCCTGACGTTTTTAATTATATGATTGGCAACTAAGTACAATTAATTTTTTAGTTATGTTTTAATTTCACTATTTTCCTAGAACAAAAACAATGAGGGCTGCTATCTTAATTTCTGGCCTAGTCAGAAAGATCAAAATTGAGCCTGCTACTCCTTTATGAAAATGGAAGAGATATAATCCATTTTGTCATATTGATGGTTAAAAAAGGAAGCGAGCAACGGCTCAATCTAAAAATTTGTTATTCTGTGGACGATGCCTTCACAGAACTAATGTGTCAAAATTCCAAGCAGGATAGATTACAGTGACATTAGCTACAGTGGTTCCCAACCGGTTGTCCGCCAGAGTCTTAGTGCGGGAGGGGGGCCTGGCAACATATTTTTGTGGTGATTTATTGTTATTAGAATTAGTTTATTAATTATCTTTTCTGATGTTCGGGGACCAGCTGAACGATTTTAAAAGCTAAATTAATCAAGATTGATGATTAATACAACACAGTTAACAAAATTGGATATATAATCGAAAACTGAAAAATCTGAAGGGTTTTATTATTCACCACGACTATTCCAGGTCTAATGCCATTAAAGTCAGTCATCTGCAATAAATTCTTAAGCCTCGGTTAAGACGATTTTTTTGCATCCTCTCAATTCACCAGACCAGTCATCCAATTTAATATTAGCTCAGCATCTGGATATCTTCTGCTAAACGTTTGCATATTGGGTAATCTCTTAGCACATAAATTGCAGCTAGATAAATGCACAATAAAAAAGTAGTCTTCATGATATTTTCCAAAATAAATTCGCAAGATATCAATTTTTCATTATTTGTAAAAAAAATAACGGTTTCTGAAAAACTCTATCTCGGTAAGTATTGAACATACAGAGCCTTTATATAACCTTTTCCATCATTAAATAGTTTGTTAATGTCACTCAAGATTATTTTTTAAAAAATCAATGCCGGCCGAAAAAAATGCATAATTATAATTTCTAAACTTTTAGAGTTTCAAAAAATATTGAGCAGACGAATTCAAACACTGTTGTTGTGGGAATTAGTTCTACCCAAAAACCTAAATGTCATCTGCTAAGCCACAAGAGTGGTGTCTTTATGGCATACTACTACGTACTACTGGCAAGTTGCAGTTGGACAGTTAGTTAAAACTTGCGTTTGGTTTGTTGTAGGTATAAGTTTTTTTGTGATTACTGCCAGATCTCAGTCACTTTTTATGTTGCATTCTAATGATGTTATGTTACATAGGTAAGTGAAAGTATAAATTAACACCCGTTTACTATTACACAATAAATAATTATACACAGAAGCTGCATCACTAATATCGTCTATTCCCCTGTATTATATTTATTTAAATTTCTAAATAAATATAATGTTATTTAAATGTTCTAATAATGCTTGAAAACAAGAGGGGTAAGATGAAGGGAGAGAGGTTAATTATATAATTATTGTTTTTTTGGGTTTTTTTTTTTAATAGACAACTTTCACCATTATATCAGAAACAATCATTTATTTGTTTGTATCGCTACCGTTCATATAATCGCAAATGTGCAATTAATTCCAGTCAATGAAAAATCAATTTATTTTAAGGAAAACATGAAAATATATATTTTATTATTTGATAAAAATAATTAAATAATTGTTTCTAATATAATATAAACGATTATTTATTAATTTATTTGTTTCAAACTTTATATTTTCCTTAAAAGAAAATGAATCATGTTTTGAATCAACTGAATTGAATCATGAAAAATCATTTTGCATTAACTGAAATTAATTGCACATTTGCGATTTATGCGGGGCTACGAAGGCGTGGCCAAAACCCACTTTTGTTTAGGAGAAAAGTAGGGTTTAACATACCCTAAGACCAACCTACTTGTACCGTGTTCTGTTAACGATTCCTTAGTGAACATCTCATGTTGATTTCAAATTGTTCAATCCGCTGCGTATTTTCTTTATTTAAATTTATCAATTACCTTATTTTATCAACTATTTCTCATACCCTATTATGTTAGTTATTTTATAGTTAATCCTATAATTTCTAATTCATTATCCAACATTTCCTCTAGAATTTACATGTTTTTAACTGATCCAAAATGAACACCCGGCCTCGTTTTTTGAAACCTTGTAAGTAAACTATGGATGAATGCATTTTGATATTTTTAAAGCTATGACATACATTATACTATTAATAATTGAAGGAAATTCAAGTGTGCTAGTTTTACTGCCCCTTAAGCCTTAAGCTTAAGTTTTGATGGAATTCCTTGTATTATTATATTATATACAAGCAATATAAAACTACATGCTTATCTATTGGTTTTTTTGGTGAACGTTTATATGCTCACAGAATGTAAATATTTGAAAACAGGTCTCTTTATTTTCTAATTATAACTTCCACCAAAAGTTTGCAATCATGATTCAGAAGTTCTTTTTTATATGTTTTAAAGGTTTTGGTTTTTTTATCAGAAGAGATTTTGCTCTATACCATATTAGATATAGCCTCCAATATAAATTTTTTGAATAATTAATAAGAATGGTTACTTTGGAAAGGTAGTCACTCATTGATAAACATTATTACTGATAAGGATTCAAAATTTATCATTTTTACACCTTTCATTTATTTAATTTAAAATATTCATTATATATTTAATATGCAGTAAAAAAATATATTTTAATCCCAAACATATTTTTATTTTTGTCCACTTTTACATTTTTAATTGTGGCTTCCAATTTTATATTCTTTCTATACCATATTGATCTGATTATCATAATTTTATTTTATATTTATAAATAAGAAGCAACTTTTATATGATTGCTAAAATTAATTTTGTAGTGGACTATTAGCAGATTTATTATTCATTTTATCATGAATAATACAGTTTCTTAGTCATGGTTTAAAAGTTTTTCAAATAAATCTGTACTATTGAATATTTTCAGTTTAATCTACATTTATGTATTTGTTTTTTTTTTTCAATGCATAATTTTTATAATTATAATTTTAGCAGACGATGGAGGTTGGCAGGAAGATAAAACTGATGTCGATACTGAAAAAAATACAACATTCATCTTCAATAGCAATTTATCTCTTGTCTTGGAACAGCAAAGAGTAAGGTTACCCATTTATAAAAATAGGAATCATATACTGTATCTTATCAAGAAATATCAAGTTCTTGTCCTGGTAGGAGAAACTGGTTGTGGGAAAAGTACTCAACTTCCTCAGGTAAATCTCATGATAACCCATACAATTTTTAATTTTTTATGATAATCCTGAATAATGTATTTGTGGTATTTCCTGTAGATTGTGATCTCACTCGAGCCAAAAAAAATTTACATTCCCTCCCGTGTGTTAGTGTCACAAATATATTAGTTTAGATTTTCTTTATTTATATCAATCTTATGAAAAATAATACTTAGAGGTCTTGGGAGTGTATTTGTACACTGTCGTGACTACTGAAATCTTTCTTCAGACTTGAATAGGATTAAAGAACTATCTGTTGGTATATCAATATCTCTAGAAATTCTTACTGCTTTAGGTAGATCACTGTCATTAATTTCCTATCGCTCATGACTTGTATAAACCTCCAACACTTCCTTAATCAATCTTGATTGGCTTTATCGAGTAGAAGTCCTCCTTAGTGGTGATTAAGATAAAGCATACAAAATTATCCTACAATCTCTTCACTAAATTTTTATTGTATGTCTCCACCTTCCATATTTATCTAATGATAATTGGATGGAATATTGGTTCTCAAAGTTTAAAAAAAATTGCCTTATTTTCTTCATTTACTAATAACTTCCTTCATATTAAAAAAATACATAATTATTTATGGTTCATTCATTTACAGAAAAAAAGTGCATAAACATGTTGCAAGTTGTCTTTGTAATTATTATTGTTTTGAACGTATGGGCCAATATTTTTCACTTCTTTTTTGTTTTGTAGGATTTCAGTCCCCGTTCCCTGTGCACTAAATTGGGCACACTAGGCATAATAGTTAAAAACTTTTTTTTCATAACAGAATGATTCAAAAAGGCTCTAATGATTTTACTTGATTCATTAGATATTGGAATAGAAAATTCAAATTTTTAGTATAAACTAAAAAAAAAATCAATAAAAGTAAAATATTTATTGGAACAGTGTTTGTGAAGGTACAGCAATGAATTATTGTATTGGTCTTAGGAGGTAAAGTGATAAGGAAAGTTGTTTTAGGGGATACTCCAGTTTGTTTTATCATTATTTCATTAATTATTGTTTTGACCTCTTAGTTTGGATAGCAAATAATAATTTTCTAATTTATTCTTGCTGTAGATTGTAACAGTTATAAAATCCTTTATTATGCTTCTCAAAGTGAAATACGAAATCATTTTTGGGGCAAAATAAAATTTAAATTTGTTAATACCAAAGAGAAATTGATCAGGCACATGTTAGTTTTGTAAATTCTGATAGAAGTGTGAATTTGCTTTATATGTCCATTCAAATTATCAATTGAACAATTAACTTCACCTCACTGATTCTCAAAAACACTGATGTTCAGAAACAGGTACCTCTTATTGTCCTGTTTTAGGCTTGATTTTTTTTCTAATATATGATTTAAAATTTTTTCTACGAACATCATTTATAATTGTGAATGAATAAATAATATTTTTTAGCTATTAGTATTATTAAATTATTAATATGGCAAATGTTATGTCACTTTTCAGTACCTTTTGGAAGCTGGATGGTGTGATGGAGGAAAAATGATTGGCATAACAGAACCTAGAAGAGTAGCTGCAACAACATTAGCCACTAGAGTAGCCGAGGAAAAAGGATGTCTTCTTGGAGACATTGTTGGATATTCTATACGTTTTGATGATTGTACTGATCCAGAAACTACGAAAATAAAGGTTTTAGTTTTTGTTTGCTACATATATATTTCTTAATTATAAATTTCAATTAGTTTATCTATAGTTAAACATGAAAGAAAGAGTACTTTTTGAATGTTTGTGAACAGAAGTTAAAAGAAATTTGTAAAAAATCTGATTATTTTATATACCTTAAAATACTTTCTTACTGAGGATGTTAATTGAACAAGCTGGAGATTTGATTTGCTTGGATTGTGATAGTGATCTTTCACATCTTCTCATCAAGTGGGCTTACACCAGAGATAACATCAAGATATTAATAATATTTTTCAAAGATTTGCTCTAAGAAATATAAAGAACATTTGATTTTATTTACCCCAATTCATTCTGAATTTTAAAATATTTCTCAATTGACTGAATAAATGCATGAGTTAAAATTCTTGACAAAATTGTATTTATACATTAAATATTTAATAAGATATTAGATTTACAAAATTACAATACATTGATTTTTATTATTGAAGATGATATTGCAAGTTATTATTGGGAACAATCTCAGGTTTATCTATGTATACAAACTAAATTAAATAAACTCTGCTTTAGCCATCCTTAAAGTTATTCACATTAGTAATTATGAGAGATAGTTGACCGTGGATGATAAATGAGGAGAAGATGGTTGGGGGTGCGGTCAATGAAACACAAATAAGTATGACTAACTTATTTTAATGTGCCGACGTTTCAGCGAGCAGCCCTGAAGAAGGCTAGAAACTCTAGCCGAAACGTCGGCACATTAAAATAAGTTAGTCATAATTATTTGTGTTTCATTGACCGCACCCCCAACCATCTTCTCCTCATTTATTCACATTAGATTCCCTTTACCACTATATTTATATCAGGGATAAAAACACTTCACTTGTCCGTAGCAACACTATTTCTCCTTATAGGAATATAAAACTCTTGATCTACTGTATGTCTCTCCAATGGTGAGTCTTTAGTTTAAATACCATATCTCTGCTATCTGCATCTGTCCAGAGGAATCTTCTCCTTCAGTCACCAAACTATTAATGTCTTTGTCACCCCACTCTCATTTCCACTGTCTTCTTGGCTTACTTAAACTGTTAAATATTGAGTGAATCACTTCAACTGGTTGAAACTGTAGATCTCAGAATATTATTAACACTTTTGTTAGAAACAGCAATGTTAATATTGATTTGTGATTGACAGGTACAAATAGTAGATGTCAAATTTTTGTTAACATTTTACAAGTTCAATGAAGAATTCTCGGCCCATCTATGTTGGTTTTTGGTCTCGGAGAGTACTGTATAGGGATAGTAGAAGTTTAGAGATATCTGAGTTCATTGCTTAGCTGTTAAACTAAAGGAATATTTTCAATTGGCCCAAGTTAGTTACATATTAGTTAAATTGTAATTTTCAGATGGTCATTATTAATATTTAGCTTTAATTGGGTATAGAATAGACCTTCTTGATAATATTATATTGTTTATACAAATGAAAATGTTTCCTTAGTTTTGGTTATAGTCTGTTTGTATTAGGGAGAAGGACAGAGCATTCACATGGGTAAACTAGTTACAAAGATATTTAATAAAATAAAAAAATTGGTCTTCTTTTAAGTGGGCATTCAACCAAAAACCAATTTGTTCAAGATTAAATATATTTCTTGTACATATTTAAAAAAAATAAAATCATATCATAAAATAACACTGACTGTTGTATTCTTTAATTAATTTATTTCAATGATATTCTTTTTGTTTTCAGTACATGACCGAAGGGATGTTGATGCGGGAAATGATGGCTGACCCTTTGTTGAGAAAGTATTCTGTCATTATGCTGGATGAAGTTCATGAAAGAAATCTCAACACTGATATATTGATGGGATTATTAAAAAAAATATTGAAGGTAACTCTTGGTCAATTTTTTAATAAAATTTTATAAAACAATTTTAAATAAATTCATTGTCATAAAGATGTTAATTGATCCTGGTATAATGTTTTGTATATTCATTTTATACTGACAATGATTCCTGGATTTTTATGTTCAATAATCTAAGCCATTACTGATTTACTACATCAGAAACAATTTTGAGGTTATATTTAACTATGTTATAGTTATGAAGAAGCTATATGATATTTGATAATATTTTGATAGGAATCAGGATTATGTTTTAAAAAACTGAGTTTTACAAAAATTATTTTTTAAAGTTTCTTTGAATTTTATAATTGCAATTATAATTTACTACATATTATTATAAATTGTATTCTTTTATCTATTATGTTTTATCTTATTCAAAATGAAAACGAACTACAGATCTAGGCATTTTGAAAGGTGGGATTATTCAAATTATAGAAAGTGGAAGAGCTCTAACTTCAAATTAAAGTAACCAAAAAACATAATTTTTTTTTTTTAATTATTGTGTATTTTCAAGGGATTGATAAGAAACTTGAAATAAATGAGGGATTCAAATTATCATGAGTCGAATGTGTGGTTTGGTGTTGTCTCTGGTTAATTTTATATTTTAGATGTTTCTACTTTCTCACTGGTTCCATCGAGGTTGAGTTCTACTGTAGTAATTCACTGAGGATTATGTTTACCTTTAATGTTATCAAAGTTTGCCATGGATATTGTGGAAGAAGAAATGCTTGTACTTTCTCTTATCAGTCAATATCCACATGGTTTATCAACAGATTTTATCATTTTCTTTAATATAATATAATTAGTATTGATATTTTATTTCAGAAACAAAAAAATCTAAAATTAGTCATTGCTTCAGCTACAGTTGATGCTGAAAATCTTAGAAATTTCTTCAATTTTAATACAACTAGGGTTGGTGAAAAAGACACTGCAACCATATTAAGTGTGGAAGGTAGATTATATCCTGTTGAAAAATTTTATGTTAGAGGTAAGTTACAAAATTCGTTTATTATATTGAAACTTATCAATTACATTTTATACATATTTATTTATTTAGAGTAAAAGAAATTTTACTGATTAATCAAAAGTAGTTTGTGTTTATGAATCCTTGCAAGTTCCCAGCATTAAAATATCAATGTGATTAAAAGATTTGCTTAGGAAATTTGATTTACCCTTCATTGACTATTAAAGCACGCCAGCCCCTTTAGGTTTGGGTTCAGTACTGTTTCTATGTCAACAGTTTGATGTCAAGATCACTTTCAACCATCAGATTTCCCCCTAAAAAGGAATGCCAACTTTAAAGAGGCTGGTATCTACCATCCCTAGCATCGATTCACAGCTGATATAACTCAATAAATAATTATCTATACCACAGCCGAACTCAAACCCAAGCCCTGGATATAGGAATATAGTACCTTGCTTATTGATCTACTCTACTCCCCTGTATAAATGAAAGCTTAAGTGAATAGTATCATATGGATATGATATTATAGTATGTAATAAATATGATGAGAATAGATATAAAGAATTCAAAAAAGGAGGATATTTGTTTAAAATAAACATAAACACAGGAGATTTACCTAAACAATAACATGAGAAGAAATGAATGATATACATCTTAATGTGGAGACAAACTACTCCTTCAACTCTTCCCACACTTACCATCAATCAACTGTTGAAGGTGAAACAGTCACTTCCTTTTCTTAAATTTTTTTTCGTAGGCAATACTTACAGCTCTCTCTGTCTACTGACTGATTAAGTAAGTCAACATAACCCACTGTTATCATCAGAAAATAAATGTATACAAAAACCTAATCTGAATAAAAAAATAAAACTAGATCTATCAATTTTCTTATTATTGTCATTAATAATTTAAACAAAAATTCAAAAACCTCTTTTTGTCGGTGATCTCGAACAGATCCAAATATTCCTAAAAGCATTTAATTCTTCTGTACTCACATGGAATTCCTCTTTATTTTTGGGAGCCAGAAAAAAAATAAAAAAATAAAATAAATATGTATTTCCCTGAAAAGCAATTCAAACTTAGCTTCTCCCTGGGCTTTTTTCAATGGTTTCATCTTTATTGGTAATGTTAATACTCTCAAGAGACATTCTGAATTATCACACTGTTATTTTCTTATCTTTTATATTTTATTGATTTAAGAAGGCTCTTTTTAAATATTTCAACTTTCTTTTTTTTCAGAACCCGTAGCTGATTATGTTAAAGGTTTAGTTGATACAGTTATGAAGATTCATACCAGTGAACCTTTAGGGGATATTTTAGGCTTTCTTACTGGTCAGGAGGAGGTAGATACCGCTGTGTCTCTCTTACAAGATATGGGACAACCTCTAGAACAGTGTAAATGTTTTTCATTTATAATTAGATATCAAGGAGAAGTTTGTTAAACACATACAAGTCTTTGTTAGAGCTATACCTAAAAAATATAAAACCATAAAAGAAACTATCAAATATAGATATAGTTTTCAATACATGATAGAAGATGAAACAATTAAATAATATTCAAACAGTAACTCTTTCTAGCTTAATTTAATTAGACTGAAACAGAAACAAAGGTACATTAAACAACTTCTATGTAGAAAAAATGCAAAATTCAACCTGTAGATTAATATACTCATATTCAATATATATAATTATATACACCATAGGGGTTCATGAAACTAATTTTTAAATATATCACACACAAAGATATGTATATGTAAAAATTTATAAATGTCATGAAGTTAAGAAGAGGAAATTTAATATTTCAATTTTATGCCAGTTGATGTTAAAAGTAGAGAAAAGACCAAATGGATATCACTACATATTGATTATTTGCTGTTTTATTTCATATTCATTTTGCTTACTTAACTCCTACATTTTTATTTTTCTCATAAATTATTCTATTCCATCTTTCATATCTAATTTTTTCATTTGTTTCTCATAATTTTAATTTTTCATATGTTTAAATGTATTTAATTTAATTTATTCTTTTTATATAAATTTTTATAAAGTATAAATTTTTTATACTCTCCTTGTATTTCCTACTATATCTATATTCTTTGTTTCTTTTATGGTTGTATGTTGTATGTCTTGATCCTGATGAAGGTTTACAAAGCAGGCCGAATGAAATGCTAGCACATATTAAAACGAATATTTTACTTACTATATTTTCTTTCTTGATCGCATTCCCTATCACAACTTTGTATTGGTTATATATATGGCCAATGATATCTTCACCACTACAAATAACTGATTGAGTTATATTTTGGTGTTTTTGTAATGCACATGCTTTTTTATTGTCTTATTGGTGGCTTTATTTAAATTACTGAATTCAAACTGATGATTTTATGTAACATACCGCATAAATATGTAGTAAATTATAAAACTTACATGCAGAACATTGGTCACCATTGTTAATAAAATTACATTTTTATTTTTATTTTAATAAAATTAACAATATTATAATTTTAATAAAATTTCTGAATTGTTCACTTTATAAGATTCCAAATTCACGAAAAATTTACATAAACAATTATTAAATTATATGTGATATTTCACATATGTAAAAACCTATTTACTAATTTAAATAAAGAAAAAATGAAATTAATATGCTGTAAACAATATAAACATAATGCTCATATATAAATGCTCAAGTGTATTTTTGAAAAGAAATGGGTTAAATAATATTTTTAATGTTATAATTAGTTTTATTTTACTCTTTTATGAAAGCTGTTGATAATTTTGCATTACAATTTTTTTTTACCCCTTATATGGGGGTGTGACTACTGGAGTGTTAATAATGCTAAAATATTTTTATTAACTTTCCACGAGAACCTATTTCCTCAGTGACAGTTTCCTTCATACATCCTGGTTATGATAATTGTTATGATACATATTGCATAGGGAGGGTGTTCTTGAAAACACTCATTACTAGAGATCAATTTTTATTCAGAAAACTAAAAATGAGAAACAAGTAAAAAATGTACTATCTTTCTGGAAAACTGGAGATATGGAATTTAAGAAAACTTTAGGCAATTTACAAGAATATCTTCCTGTTATGGAATCCTTTGCAGTTATTATAAATAATAATGAGACAAACTTTTTAGCTTGTAGTCAGCTTTTTGCAGACAACAATACAGTTTCATTTTTAGATCTGGTTGTGGAGAAAACCAGATTGTACTTATTGTACAGGAATAAACTACTAAATTATCAGTTAACCTTATCAATTTTTCCTGTGCTCAGCATATGTATGAACACTCAGACTTATATTATTTTTAAGAAATGAAGATTATCATCATAAAAATAATAATTTATTAATTATAGTAAAACTATAGTTGTGTAAAATAATATATATATTGTTTTAATTTTTAGTTAAACTGTATGTTTTGCCAATGTATGGATCATTACCAAATTCTGAACAAATTAAGGTTTTTCGGCATGCACCGAAGGGAATGAGGAAAGCTGTAATTGCTACTAATATTGCAGAGACGTCAGTAACTATACCTGGAATTGTTTATGGTAAGTTTGTTATTCTAATAAAGTTTTTCATTTTCATTATACAATTGTAATCAAGAGAATTAGAAAGAAGTGAATTTCCATAATCAAAGAATTATACTGTTAGGGTTCCACTTACAACAATAGGATAAGTAATTGCTTGATTATTTCAGTTCTTAGTGATTTTATTGATATTATTGTGACTACTTGATAAAGTTTTATTTTATTTAAATAGACAGATCTTATATTTTGTTACTTATGAGAACTGTTAACACAATTAAAATTATTAGTAAAATTATATTGGCTTGCTATAGATAAAATTTTATAAATTAATTACCTCAACATAATCCATTACAATTTTTATTTTACAAGCTCTTGTTCTTTAACAAAATAGATTATCCTTTCGCTATATCATAAAATTATTTTCTTTTTAAAATTATTGAAGATACTACTTTATAATTTAGGAACTATTTTTAAATGTAAATGTTTTTATTCTTACTTAAATGACCTGTTATTTTATGAAAATTAAGGTTTGACTGGTAAAAAATTTATTCTATCTGATTAAAATTACCAAAAAATTTCAATATAATTGTACCCAAATATAATTCTCAAAATTATGTTCATAAGCTATGGTGGCATAATAGTAGCTTGGTTGCTTATGACAAATCTTGTCAACAATTCTAAGTAACAAATAGACCAGCCTGCTTTCTTGGGTGCTGAGAATACCACTTTGAAATAATTATCAAAGTTTTATTAAATCTAATGCATCTGCATTTAAAGTTGGATGTGAAAGACTTGAGTAATGAAGCAGAATGAATTGCTGTTACAGAATTGAAGGTCTGAGAAACAGACCTAACAATGGTATTAATTACTACGCTGATAGTTCCCTGATATCTCAATGTTTAAAACATTAGATGGTGTATCCATTCCTGATTCTAGTCTTCTATTACATTAGGAAGTTTGATGTGAATGAAATTATGGCAACCATATTTGTATTTGATTCCTATTTGCTGAAAGGTCACGTAGTAGACTATACAAGTTGAACACAGATAATAAGGCAGTAAGTTGGTTCTTTAAATGTTTCCACAATTCAATCAAGAGACTGAATTGTGTACATTAGAGTTGAACACATAAGAAAAATGTGAGAAAACTGTCAATACCTTTGTCATCTGCAACATAATTTGAGTTGACTGTTGTGTCCTTGATCTCGAATACTAGGTAGTGAAATAGCAGCTTAATTAGCTAGAGTAGGTTTTAGCTCTCCGAACTTGTCAGTTCCTTGAATATTTGGAGGTTTGCAAAGGGCATCAGGTTGCCTTAAGATAGTATTTTGATTTGGATAGTAGATTATTGTACTAGGCAGCTCACAGGTTGCCTCTATATAACGCTCAATAACAATTTCTTCCTGCGCCACAGTAAGAAAAAAATAGAAACTACTTCAAGCAAATATAATACTCATATTCTAACCTTTGACTTTTCTATAATTTGTTATTTTATTAATTTATGTTATTATTAATTCCTTGAGAGTGTTTGTTACTATTTGATTCTTAATACCATCTGCTAGAGAGTTGTATAGTATTCTTTTCACATATATGAATAAGATGACTTATAACTCCTGATTGTTTGCTGTTGATTTATACTTTTCTGATTAACTAAATGTAATTATAGTCAAGAAAAAATATCTTTTGCATTAATTTAAAGAAATATATTTGTGAAATATGGAGTGCCTTTTAATTAATCATCTAATTCTAATAGCTGAAGATTATTGTATTATATTTTGTTTTTATTTGATGCAATAGTATTTAAAACATTGTTTATTTATTGTAATAATAATATATGCTCTGATAAAATATGAAATTTTTTGGTTAAAATTTCACTAAAATTAAATTTAATAAATTTCAAACCTCCAATTTGTCTCCAAAAAGCGCAAGTGAGTTCTTGTCTCCTCTAAAAATTTTTGCTGCCATGAATTTTCTAATTTTAATATTCTGTAATTAATGCCAGTTATTGTTGAAGGTTTGTCAGATGGATAATGGATATGAAAATAATTGTTCATTGCAACTTAAACTTTCTAAGTCACTGTTGAGTGTTATAAACTTTATTCATTTGGATTTATATTGAATCTGTACAAATTAAAAATTCTTCAAACAATTTTTCTCCAGTATTTCTCCCAAACCTAGTTCCTGATCTTCATTTGATGCATTTCCAGTATTCTGTACTTTAGATCAAACATCTTAAAACCCTTTCACTTGAGCTATATAAACAATATTTTCCTCCAAAATTGGTTAATATATTCAATGATAATTACTAAATAGTCATCAAAGTTTTGTTTACAAATCAAATGGCAAGTTGCAAAAATCAAGTTTCATTAACCTTAAATACTTATCTTACGTCCTCATAGTTGGAAGTATAATTAATGATTAACTAAATGAATAGATTAATTAGATATTTAAAAACTTTATACATGGCGGCCATAGATCTTAAACATTTATTGTATTAACCTACAAGAAAAAATGAAAATAGATGGAGTCTATATTTGTGGACTTTTTATTTGAGATAGAAGTTATTTTATGTATTCAGATATAAGAAAGATTGTTTAATATTATTTTAGTCGACTTTGGTTTGTAGATATAATAAGAACTACTATTAGTTTGCGTTTGTTAAGCATGCGATCATATTTTTAAATTATGCGTAGTAGGGTGGGCTTATATGTAATATTTAACTATTTTTTAGTTGTGGACAATGGTTTTATGAAACTGAGGTGGTTCAATGCTGATTCTCATACAGATAGTTTGGTAATAGTTCCAATTTCACAAGCAGCAGCTGAGCAAAGAGCAGGCAGGGCTGGTAGGGTTAAGCCAGGCAAAGTATATAGGTATTCTATTACACTAAGTAGTTATAATCTTTTACACAAAATGGTTCTGAATGATTTAGAATTAGGGATTAAAATGATTAACTACCCCATCTTGGAAAATTAGTATGTCTTAACATTTTATTTACTTGCTTAGTTTTAATTGCTTGCTTATTGCTATGAATTAATTGCTTCTGCCATTTTTTTATGTTTTATTGGAAATATAGATTATTAAGACGGGTTGCTGAGTTAAAGGTTAAAATAGTTTTTTATTTACCCTGACCAAACTTTTTCTGGGACATATCTATTTCTAGACATTATTTTTTGTGCCCTTTTAGTCTCTGAATAAATTAGTTCTTAACTAACTTAATTTTATCCCATGACTCCCATGGTACAGCATCTCAAGATCAGTTTAGTTCATGAATAATGGTTAGGTTAGGGTTGTCATAGTCTTGAATAGGTTTGAACTAAACTTGGTCTTGAACTAAGCCTAACCTTTGACCCGTTTAATATAATTTTTAACTTTTTTTTTTTGTTTGAAATCGCAATTACATTTAATGTGTCTTTTCATATTTCGCTTTAAAAATGTGGGCGTAAAATAATTATATTGGATTAAAACTCAAATATACATTAATTTTTTTTTTTAATTTTAGTTTAAATATTTTATTCATTCATGAAAAAAAAAAATAGTTAAATTAAACTGCCGTAGAACCCCATGGCATGATGGACCTCAGCTTGATTGTCTCTCTGTGTTAATAGGCAGTAAAAAATATGTAACTAAAGTGCTGAGATAACAATAAATTCAGTAAAATAAAACAAAATAGCTAGCTTTGCGACTAAGATTAAACCTTTGACCCCGTTTAATATAATTTTTAACTTTTTTTTTTTATTTGAAATCGCACTTACATTTAATGTGTCTTTTCATATTTCGCTTTAAAAATGCGGGCGTAAAATAATTATATTGGATTAAAACTCAAATATACATTGAATTTTTTTTTTTTAAATTTTAGTTTAAATATTTTATTCATTCATGAAAAAAAAAAATAGTTAAATTAAACTGCCGTAGAACCCCATGGCATGATGGACCTCAGCTTGATTGTCTCTGTGTTAATAGGCAGTAAAAAATATATAACTAAAGTGCTGAGATAACAATAAATTCAGTAAAATAAAACAAAATAGCTAGCTTTGCGACTAAGATTAAAATCTTAAAGATCATTTTTACTCTTAAGTTAAGTAATTTATGTAAACTATAAACCTTTGTGAAAAATATCCTAGCAAGTTTGAGTAGCTGCTATTTAGTACAAAATTTTTAACAATACTTTTTATCCTATAAATTGAGGACTTAAAAAAAAATAGGGAGGCTGTCAGGTGTTAATGAGCTTTTTACAAAAGCCATTTAACTCTAGTTAAGGTTTGAGTAATGGTCTTAGATGATGAACAAAGTTTCCACTAAGTTATAAGTAACTTGCAGAATTAATTTTTTTGTATTCTCATAAATTTTGCCTCTAAATGTTGTATATTTCTTTTTCACATCTGTTCTTCAATTTTTCATTTTACTGCTTCTATTTTCTTCCACAATATTACTTTGAATATCTTGCATGTTATTTATTATTGGGCATAGAATTTTCATCCCTAATAATAAACATGCATCCCTAATAGGAGGCACAATCTTTTATTCAAGCTGCAGGATTGTGATATTTTAAGTGATTGAGTGTTGAGTCTGACAATTTCTGACTTTGAGAAACGGTTGTGGCTGGGACACTATTTAACTTTGAAACAAGGTCTTTTATTTTGTCAAAGTTCTTACAGTAGTACAGAACATCTAATCAACTTTCCCGTCTTGTGGCTACTATCTGAGGAAGTAGGATCAGTTGAGTGTAATGTACCTTGAAAATTTGGACTCTGAGCTTTTAAAAAGGTTATTTTTAATAGATGAAATCAACAGATCTATCTCCAGGAATTCAGGCCAAATAGTTGGAGACGATGAAACGTGTGCATAAGGAAGCTGACCTGAAGAATTTTAAGATAAAATGCCATTTGACAAGAACAATAACACTTTCTTATAGTGTTCACCATTTGGCTAAATAAGATCATAGTGTCATTAAAAAACTGTGCTATGGTTTCATGATTGCATTTTCCAACAGAATGCAATTATGCAACCATATACTTAAATAAATCCTGTCTTTGAAGGAAGATTTAGGAGTATGAACCAACTATACCATTGGCAATATACCGGCATTCATTATCAATTGTCCCATCAACTGAAACCCATGAAAATAGTAATAAAAAAAAAAAGGAAAAAAAAATAGCTGGAGGGCCGCTAATTAAAAGTATTATTTTATTTAAAAATTGTTTTTGCATGTTGTTTCCAAGGAATCCCATTCACTTTTTTAAGCATTTTTAGTTTGAAACATAATCATGATATACTAAAATAATAATTTTTCTGAATGAGATATTACAGTTTAAAATTTCTATTTTTTATTTAAATTAATTTGGTTTTTAGTTTAATTCAACATAATTTTATTAGATAATAATTCTGCTTGATTTGATATAATAATCTGAAAATAATCTATTAACTCAATTGAATCTATTAGCATAAAAATACAATTTTTATTTTTATTTATTATAATAGTGTTGATACTAACTGTGCATGTTGAATACACCTGTCATGATTTCATTAGCTTTTTACTCAATAGTTTTTTGTTTTTTTTAACAATTAATTTCTTAAGATGTTTATAACAAGTTTTTTTAAATTTTATTTATTTATTTTTAGTGATAGTCTCATTGGAATTCTAATTATTTCCATTTGCTGCATGACTCATTATTAAAATAGGAGTAAAAAATGAAATTATGTTTCTAATAAAATATTTCTTTCTTGTTTTTGTAAGACTCTATACTGAAGCAGAGTATGAAAAGTTGCCTGCTGATAACGGTGGGGAAATGGAACGCTGTGAGTTGAGTCGAGCCGTGCTCCAGTTGAAGGCCCTGGGTGTTGAGAATGTAGCTCGGTTTGATTTCCCAAGCCCTCCACCACCTAGAAATCTGCTTGCAGCTCTAGAATTGCTTCATGCAGCTGGTGCTATTGATTCAAACTGTCACCTTACACATCCTCTCGGCTTTAGAATGGCAGAGTTTCCTTTGGGACCTTTACACGCAAAAGCCTTGTTGGCCTCAGGTAAATGTTTTATTAAGTTTAAATGTTATAGTTGTGCATTGTTACATTTTTATAAGATCGATTAGTTTTGTTCTAAGTTTAAATATTTATGAAATGTCTGCTTAAAATTTATTGAAATGTACTTTTGGCTCTTTATTTTAGTGTTTCAGACACTCTACTCTGGTATTTTATGAACTATAATACTTCTTTCATGAATTGTTGTGAAAAATTAAAAATAATTGTCAAGGTAGATGGTATAGAAATCTACAGAACATTCCTTCAATGAAATAATCATCTTTATTTGTTTAATATCTATGACATATTTTTACATAGCTTATATTTTTATTAAAATTATTTTTTATCCTCTTATCCTGCCTTCAGGTCCAAAATTAAAACACACTAGTGCTTAATTTATCTATTTATATATTAGATTTTTTTGGGTGTACTTCGAGTGTTTGATATTTACATTCAGAATTGTATTATGTCAACGAAAAAATATAGAACATTGTGCAGTGCGATTAGTTAGTGACTCCAGTAATTGTAAATTAGCTAATGGTCCTTAATACATATATATTGAGTTATACAATAATCATTTAAAGGAAGTAAATAAGCAAAAATTCAAATGCAAATTTGAAAAACTGATAAAATGGTTTAACCAACTATTGGTATGCACAAAAATCATTGTAAATTGGGTAGTAAATTTATTAAACAAAAACATACCTAATGAAGTGAATTTTACAATTTAAGACCAAAATTTAATATTTTAAAACCAATAGACAATTAGTGGATATATGATACAATAGTTAATAATGAATAAATGGTTTCTGAGAATCTTAATATATAAATGAATTTTAACATGGGCAAAACACTTACATGTTTATCATTATAAATAGAAATTGGTTTTGCTAATTGCTGTAAATTTTAATAATATTAATTAATTTATTCCTTTTTCTAGATGAATTTCATTGCTCACAGGAAATATCTAGCATACTAGCTCTTCTTCAGGTAGAAAACATTTTTACTGTTGTTACTAGTGGAGCATTATCAATGAAAGCTAGAATAAAACGAAGACAATTTGAGGTTGTTGAAGGAGATTTATTGACAGCTTTAAATGTATATACAGCTTTTCTTGGAGTAAAAGAGGAGGAAAGAAAAGGTTGGTGTTACACTAACTTTGTCAACTATAAGGCAATGAAAAGGGTCACTCAGATCCTAATTCAACTTGGGATTCTAATGAAGCACTTCAATCTTTCATTGGTTTCTTCAAAAGGTACAAACATATTATATGAGTGTAATTAATATTTATTATCTTTCTCTCTTGCACAGTCCTCTAAAAATATTTCAAAATTAGTTTGAAGAATAACCCATTAATTCTTAATCTTTCATCCTTAACAATCCCTGATAATCCTCCGAGGCATCTGAAAAGAAGATGGCCACGGGACCTTCTAGTTTAAATTAATGTTTGAAGTACCACCAATGGGTGGTTCCTTCCCAAGATTTTCAAGTGTATATGAAAC
>NW_027107820.1:729361-747158 GCF_000696795.3 Halyomorpha halys | reverse complement strand
TAAAAAAAAATAAATAAATAAAAAAAAAGTGTTTGTATAAAAATATGTGTATATATATGTGCATGTGTGTGTACGTGTGTATGTGAGAATATATATATGTGGGTGTGAATGTATGTATGTATTTGTGAATATGTATGTGTATGTATACACGTATGTATGCGTACATATGTATATACGTGACATAAAATAGTCAATTGAATGTTGCTGAAAACTAATAGAAAGTAAATGGTGTTGATGACCAGGGAGGTTTTACACCGTTAAACAAAACAAAACAAACAAACAAACCATCCAGTGATCTACCACAACTACACTAGTGACAGTGTAATAGATAAAGATAGCACATATAACCATCCAGTGACCTACTACTACTATTCTAGTGACAGTGTAGTAGATAAATGTTTGAAATAGCTGACACCTTGAAGATATCAGAAGGTAGTATCTTTACTCTTTTACATGAAAATTTGGGCATGTGCAAGTTGGTTTCGAAGTGGGTGCCAAGTTTGCTCACATTGAACCAGAAACAACAACACATTGATGATTCAGAGTGCTGTTTGAAGCTGTTCAAGCAAAGTAAAAAGTATTTCTTGCATCGATATATGATAATTGATGAAACATGGATCCAAAACTATAAGCCTGAAACAAAAAGATCATCAACTAAGTGGACAGCAGCTGAAATGAAAGTCGCCCAAAGCAACCAAAAATTTAGAAGTCAGCTGGGAAGATTATAGCATCCGTATTTTGGGACATCGGTGGAATTTTGTTCATTGACTAACTTGAGAAAGGCAAATCTATCAATAGTAAATATTATATGGCATTATTAGATCGATTGAGTGCATAAATCAAGAAAAATCGGCCCCACATGCAAAATAAAAAAGTGCTGTTTCACTAAGATGATGCCGGCACAAGTCTATGAAAACAAAGGTTAAATTGGATGAATTATGCTTTGAATTGCTTCTCCAGCTACCGTACACTCCAGATATGTCCCCCAGTGACCACCATGTTAAAGATGCTCCAGGGAAAGAAGTTTTTCTCAAATGAAGAAGTGATTACTGAAACTGAGGCCTATTTTGAGAGCAAAGACCAATCGTTTTACATAAAGGGCATCAAAAAGTTACGAGGAGCATTGGAATGAATATATCACTCCTGAAGGAGGGAGAGTATGTTTATGAATAAAGTGGAATTTCCAAAACAAAAATTTATTTATTTTTTAAAGTTATATGTTCTACTAGATTAGTTTCATTGATGTAAATGAATGATATACTGAATGAAAAGTACTCTTCCTAATTTAATTTTTTTATATTTTACTGCATTACATCTAATACAATGTTTCGTGGCTGTCACCCCATCACAGCTATCTACAAACCAATTAACAATATCAATATTTTGATATTTTTCAAAAAAAAAAATTTGTTTTTCTTAGGTAGACCAAAGTCTTATTGAGTGATGTGTTATATTTGTAGATATATAGTTTTAAGCCATTAGTTACTGATATCTAACATTTGAATGTTGAATTCAGGTTAAATAACATTTAATTTACTATTACAATAATAATGTTACTCCATAGTAATATTTTTGGAGAGGATGGAAAAGAATCTAATATTAACAATTTAATACGTGAGTGTTGTTTGTCCGACTAACATTATTAACAAAATTAAAATTTGTTAACTTTCATTTATTTTTTATTTAATTGCTTTTTGTACAGATTTGATGTGATGCTGAATTATTTCATTACTTTTCAGGAAATACTGAAAATGTCTTAAAGTGTATTACAGCAGGATTTTTTCCAAATGCTGCTTACCTTCATCCCTCTGGTGTCTATAAAACTATTCGAGGAAATCAAGATCTTTTCATTCATCCGTCATCAGTACTTTACACGCTACAGCAACCCCAGTGGTAACATAATTTTTTTTTTGTAGTTTCTTATTAATGATAAAATCATACTTAGTTTACTTTATGTTCCTTAGGATAGTGTATTGTGAAACTCTACATACCCAAAAGATGTACATGAGGGATCTTACAGTTGTGAAACCTGAGTGGCTTCATGATCTCGCACCACACTTTTATCATAAGAGGGTTGAGAGATAAGAAAGCCTACTAATATTAACCTAGTGTATTTCTATTAATGCAGACCAATTTTAACTCCAGCTTACTGGCTGGTAATGTGTAGTTATTTAAAACATCTTGCATATTGATTTATTTAAAATTTATTATTCTATTAATTTTATTAGAATGAATGTTGATTAATGTACATATTTTCTTTATTAAATACTTTAATGCACATGTTGTTATGGATACTCAAATATTATATTAGAAATATAATTCGTTAGAAGCTCGATTTACTTTTTTAAGATACAATTAATTGGATTTCTAATAATGCTTTGTATATGTACTAGGAATTGCCAATTAACGTAGTATAACTTTAAATCAAGAATATTTTATAATAAGAATAATTTAATTAAATTAATTTATTTGATAGGTAACCGTATTTTATTAGGATTTAACCAAGTGGCAAGTTTATAATTGACTCTTATGTTATCGTATAAATAACATATTACACATTACTTACAATAAGTAAGAAAGCTCACAATGTGGGCTTCTTGTGTAGTCATTGTTATTAAGCACGAAGATGTTATCATTATTAAAAAATTGTACATTTCATTGTTATATC
Organism: Halyomorpha halys; assembly: GCF_000696795.3. Classification (NCBI taxonomy): domain Eukaryota; kingdom Metazoa; phylum Arthropoda; class Insecta; order Hemiptera; family Pentatomidae; genus Halyomorpha; species Halyomorpha halys. Next base: position 744,490 of record NW_027107820.1, on the reverse strand, counting down.
AAAAACATTTAGGCAATGGACTAAGTCTATCGTGAATAATATGTTTTTATTTTTTTTTGTAAATTATAATTAATAACACAAAGGATGGTTTTTGTGGAAAAAAAAATTAATTCAATGATTACACCATTGGAAAACGGGTTACATCTTGATTTCATAACATAGTTTATTTATCTAAATTTATCCATTCTGGAATTTTGTATATTAATATTCATTAGAGATATTTAAATATAATACATTTTCAATATTTTTATCCAAACACAGAACAATGCTTTTGTTAGCACGTATTTTTATTCATTCAATAAAACTTGACTAATCTAATCTCATTCTCGAAAAATCATGGGACATCTAAATTTTCTAATAACTTATAGAATCAGTGGTATAATTATCTCAGTAAAATTTAACTTAAATTACATAATACACTATTATTTTTATGAATTTTAAAGTTAGGTAAGAAAATTAACTTTATAATGATTTGGCTATTATTGTTTAGTATTGGTTTTTATCGTTCTTATAGTGATGAATTACCGTATATGTAACTTAGTACTCTGAAGTAGAAGATGATTGCTGAAGTAGAAGGCTGAATTATTCAGTTAGTTTAATACTTCCTTTCTCATTGGATTGTCAGCATTCCAGAATGATACTTTTCAAATTTTATTAGTAGTATTCAACTTTATATTTTAACAAGAATCTCTGGGCTCTTTGCGATTTCCGCCAGTATAAGTTAAAATTTAGACCAATCTTTATTGTTAAAAAAATTGTGTTATCTCTACATTGAGTAGCAGTGAAAACACTTCTTGAGGAATGGTGGATCAAGGTTGTCTCTAATTTAAAACTTATAACTACTATACAAATATAGCTCATAATATCAACCATTTCTTAATAAAGGTATAAATTAGAAACTTAGCTGCATTTATCAATTTTTTACAGTAACATAGGCTTCTGAGAGATGGTAAATTACTGAATTTTTAATTAAAAAAATTAATTACCTTAAAATAATGTTTCGAGTTAGTATATGTATATGTCTACGGATTATCTATGTCTCTGTAAATTATTTTTCATCCTTACCATATTTGCAAATTATGTATTTTTTATTATTATTTATAATTATAATGTTAATGTTTTTTATTTTATTTTTAATTCTGTTATGTTTCTAACATATGAAAATTCTTTATTTATCTTGATTTTTTTTAACTTTACTGATGTAGGTTTCTCTCTACAACATATTCTTTTTTTTATCTAACTTTTTCTTTATATATATATTCATTGCATTTCTTTTTTTTCTTTATGCTTTTTATTTTTATTTAAGAAGGTTAGAATTATTATACAGTCTATTTCACTTCATAAGGGCTACCACTTTATTGGTTTATTTTTCATGAAACTAAATCAAAGAAAGGAAAATATTTATCCGGTCTGAGGTCCCAATTCAGGGGAGCTCATTGGCTCGTCTAGATTGGCAATACTGGTCTTCCACTTAACTGTACCCATCTGCCTTAGGTAACCTCGGTCTATAGTTGTAAGCAATAATGCGCTGTGATTATCGTCCCAAAGCATTCGATAGCCATCCTGTTCTGCTTGTTTTGTTGAATAATAAGGTATTTCTTATTATTTATTTTATTTTTTTTTAAAGTGAAATCTTGTGTCCTAAGTAAGATGGTATATATTCCAACTATAACAAACAGTTTGCCTTGATATAAGTTATTTTTTTATATTGACTCTAGTTCTAATTCAGTAAAATGAAAAAAAAATAATGTCTAGTTTAATTGGAGTTTGTTTTAAATTATCTATATCTCATCTTCCTTAGTTGCCACCACCACCTAAGGGTAGGTCCTGGCCTCTTCTTGGAGATTTTGCCATCCAGATTTATCTGCTCACACAGATTTAGCTGCATTCCAGTTCAGTGTGTTATCCATCATAGTCTGGGTCTAATCTTTTGATTTGGTTAAGCTTATTCTTGAGTGCCTTCTTAGGATTTTCTCCTTTCCCTATTCAAATCTCATATCAGGTCCAAATTAACCTTCCAAGCTTCTTTATGAAGTCTGCCAAACTTCTTTCTTCACAGAGCTGTAATTTTCAATAAGTATATTCCTTTCTTATGGCCCCCGATCATTTCTATCAGCTTTATCATAGTCCATGTTTGTAAAGCTTTAGTAATTGGTCTGCTTAAATTGTCTATACCAATTGATATTTCTAACCATCTTGTTATATTTATATTGTGTCCTTCTTGTGAAATTAGTATGGATCAAGTAATTCTTTTATTGGTGAGTCAATTTGAATTCTTAAGCATTATATAGTGTTTACATTTTTAAGTTCTGCAAAAATATCATTAGTAGATGTAAATATCTCATGTTCACAAATTTGTTGTTTTATAGTTGACGATTTAAAAAAAATTTAAAAACATTTTCTAATATTCTTTAGGTATTGTTTTAGAAATACAGATGTTAGTGGCTGTTTATTCTTATAATCTCATAATAGGATTGAGTGACCGAATAGTCTTAATATATATATATATTAATAACTAGTCATATCCATCATATGATATGAATATGAATAAAGTCTGTTTCAAGTCTCTATTTTGTTACAAGAATCTGATGAACTTAGTTCTTCACGAAATTCTAAAAAAAATAATTTTCAGGCTAGATGGAACATCAATTTTTGGGATATTGTTTTTCGTATAAAGCTCATGTATATATTTATTGTATAAAGAAAATTTCATTTAATTATTTATCATATTTGGAACTTCTCTTTAAAATTGTTATCTTTGGGATGCTCAATAGTGATTGCTGACAAACCCTCAAATCCCGTAGTGTTAATTGTCACAACTTAACTGTAGATGAATGCTGCTGAAGGCAGATTCTGTTGTGTCAAAACAGTAATCCATCTCAGAATCTTATTCCAGCTTCACGCATTTTCATGATAATCATGATTTGAATTAAAATGAAAATATAGTTAAATCTTTATGATATAAGCATCACTTTCCTTACTCTCTCTATATAAATATGTTTTGCATTGCTTAAGTAAGTTCTCACTAAAAATAAAATTTCTTAGAATTCTATGGAAAAGAAACCATTCAACAATTTTTTTTTTTGTTCACATAGATAATATGATTGATTATAATCTACAAAATTCTCTCTTAATGTAAGAGTTAAGCTTCTACTTCTGCTTGCAGGCTGTCTTCACACCTCCTTATTCTTTGGTCAATTTTTCCAAAGTTTAAACTATTGATAAATTTTGTGAAACACAGCTTGAAGTTATTGAACAATTTAAATTCTGCCATTGGCTAGTCTTAAAGGATAATTAATTTTGACTATCTTAATATTGGCATTCATAAAAGTTTGTTAATGGCTGTCTAGATAACGAGTATCATCAAGAATTAAACCAAATCTTTTTAGATATTATGTCATCTGTCCATTGTCAGATTTTGTGTCAATTAGAATTACTATTTGTATAAAATATATTTTATTTTATTTTTTTGGAATATACCTTTGTGATCTAATCTGATTTATTCCAAAATCAATTAATAGATTTTTCTTATATCATGGTTTATAAATCAAAATTGGAATTTAGAGAAAGATAGATAATGCTTACACTTTGTTGATTCTTTAGCTCCGTTGTCAATGTTCTCATTTACCCATTTAATATTCACTACATAATTGATTAAATTAATCAAATTTCTCTCGGTAGAGTCTTGTCTTATGTTTGTAGAGTAACATTATGATAAATATATTTTCCGAAATCAAAAAGATATTATTTGATCAATTTTGTGACTACTTTCGTAATCATTTTTGTTGAGGAACTGTATAATAGTTTCCTGAATAATGATAGTAAGGCAATATTTTGGTACATTTTAACATGATTTGGCCATGATACAGTAAAATATCATGATTTTTATAGTAATTTAAAAATGATAAGTGCTATCATGTGATTAGTTTTGTGGGTCACTGTAGATGTCTTTTACTAAAAGTGTTTTTACATTACTATTTATCTTAATAACTCTTTTCTAAGCCTGCACAATAAATGTTCATGGTTAGCATTATGTACTATTGCAACATTTTTATAGTAGTTTCAATTTTCTCACTAAAGGAGTTCCTATTTAAGACAATAACTACGTTGGTTTAAATATTCACTCTTTAAGTTATTTTTGATCATGAATAGATTTTTTTTTTTTTTATAGTAATTTATTGGAAATAAGTCGTGTTAACACACCCAAATGTATTTTCAGTCCCAACATTTATTCTTATTCCGTAGTGACTCATAAAGATCTGATCAGACAATCACCAAGTGCCTTTTCTGTCTCTTCTTTTTGTTTGAATACATTATAATTATGTTTGGTTCTCCAAGATAGAGGTTATTTATTAAAGCTCATATTAGTTATACTCAATTTGAAGCTAATAAAGTTTTGGAATATTATTTGCATCCAGCTCAACTATTGTTCAAAATTATTTTTTTCAGAATATTAAAACATACAGAGTTAATACATATTTTGATCAGTAATTTGGAAATTAATGTAGCTATTTCTATTTAAAAATCATAACTCCAATTATTGATATTATTTTGTAAATAGCTGATTCACTACACACCCTCACTCCTGACAATTTTCTTACATTATTGTTATAAAATAGAAAGTTCACTGTCTAAAGTCTTGTAAAAATTAATTTTCCGCTTTTACTAGAGGATAAAATAAACCATAAATAAATGAAGGTTTAGTTAGTTAGCTATTATCCATCTTATTTGCTTGATTCGTGTGTATCATTCAATTTAATCAGAATTTCAGAAATAGATTCAAGTTAAAAATGAGGACTGCAGTTAATATTTTATGTTTAATGTAAGTGATAAGCATGATATTTTTAAAGTTGCTAATAACTGCAAATTTAGGGTCTGTGAGTCTTGATCAAAAAATGTTTTTGTATTTTGTCCCTGTTTTAAGTTATAATTCAGTTTTAGCTTGTGAAATACAAAAAACTGGCCTTGATAAAATAGTTTTGTGAGGTTATATGCTGAAATGTCAACTTTATTTTTAGTTTATTTTCTATTAATATGAAGTCTATTTCTTATAAAATACACTCCATTTTGTTATTTCTTAATTTATATTATGTAACCAACCATCTTGTAAGATATTTTAATTATGTTTTTTCAATTCAGAATCTTTTTATAAACACTTTTCATGAAGCAATGATTGATAAATGTGAACAAAATTTCATGTTTTGTTTTAAAGTCATATAAGTTGAATTATTTTACATTGCTATAATTCAGTGCAGTTCGTATTGCTAGGACAATTTATAAAAAAACAAACAAGCATTTTAATTCTTGTTGTAGTTGAAACTTATGTGACCTGGTTAATAACATAAAAGATCTTTAGTTTATCATGTTCATATATTGAGATGAAGCCAATCAAGTGAAGAATTAATCCTTTTAACAACTACTTAAGATTTAAGATATCCTTTAATAAGATAATAGGAATAATATTGCCTCCTTATTTCCCATTAGTTAAATATATTTAATAAAAAATTACTACTTGTAGTACTTTGTCATTTACTAATTACATACAATACCTTGCAATGTAAATTTTGATGTTCTCTTATGTGCTTCCTTGATCTGTGATAACTTCTACATCAATGCGCCTTGATGAGGGGCAAGCATTTAAGCCATTTTTAATCCATATTATATTACTATCATCTTGAATGTTACAATAAGCTTATTTGTAAAAAATCATACTCATAAGTTAGGGGTGGTGTTGTATTGAAGTTTTTTGAGGTCACTGTAGGGTTTATCAATTTTGGAATGAGAAATATTCTCATGGGACTCTTGTGAAACTGTTTTATTTCACAGATACAATTAGATAGGCTTAGAGTAAAGTATAAACTAAAAAATCATAATTCTATTTTTGAGTCTTAAGAATTATCATTATGGGATTCAATTGGAATGGTGAAAAAGAGAGCCATAGGTGGAAGCAAGTAGAGAACCTCTAGCTAAGATAGATTACCTTGTATACATTTTTTTTTTTTGTATGAATTCATTGATTGATATATTAATTGAATAATTATAATTTATATTCAACTTATTAAATATTTTCCTTATTATAAATCCCTAGTTGGTAAAGAGGTCAAAAGCTATCTTGATGCTTATAATAAAAGTTAATCATTTAAACGTCTGTAAAGGGGGCCTTTTAGTTGGTAGCATTCGCTAATTCTCTATCTAAATATGATTTAATAGTCTAGTTGTATTGTTGAAAGAAAGCAAATTTTACTTTTTAAAGTATAGTTCTTTATATTTTAATCACAATTTCTCTTTGCATAATTTAAACTAGATTATATTATAGATAAATGGAACTGGAATGTAAGGAATTGCAGTTTTCTTATGTAAAACTGTTATTATGAAGTAAAACTTTTCTGGTCCAAATGATTTACCTAAAAAAAAAAATCACAGATTTTTTTATTTTTAATAATTAACAGCTTCAGCCATTTGTACTTTTATTTTTAGATAAAACTATTTTATGTCAATTCTCGATAAGTGAAATTTCAAGGGAATGGAAAATCACTTGAATTTATAGTAATGGTATATTTTCTATTGAAAATATTTCAAGTAATAGAAACTAGCTTTTGGACATTTAGGGTAATTGATGTTATGTATTTTTTCAAGAGATACCAGTGATCAAATGAAGAAAATTCAAAATACATCGATAAAAAATTAATATACATGTGTAAACAGGTCAAAATTTTCAAGATAATCTTTATTGTGCAGTATGTAAAGGTTTTATGTAATATTGAAATACGTATCAAAATTTGTTTTATTATTTTAAATGGTAGATATTGCACTGTAAGGGAGCCAAAACCAGCATTGATTTGTTTCATCTTTTTCCCTTAACTTAAAAAATTTAAAAACTTAACTAAAAAGTCACTTAACAAATATCTTAAAAAAGCTAAAAAATGTTACAATGCAAATAAAGAATGGGTGAGTGACTATTGAATTATTGACTACAACTAGCAGGCAGCCTAATCCCCATCGTTTACTGGACGGTAAAGGCCTAATACTCTGAGGTCATCAATACCTGACAAAACTTTACTTTTTCGAAATGCAGTTGTAAAATTTCTCATAAAATTATTTCAAGTCATCCATTCACTTATTTTTTCTTTATGTTGTTAAGATTTTCTCTATGGATTGGGGAAAAAAAATAAAAATAATGAAATCCATTTATCAAGAGTTGACATACAATATGAACACTAATTGAAGCGGCAATTATTATTAGCTACAAATTTCTGGTTGAAAATTGCCTTGTGATATTGTGGCTGTTTAGATGTAGGATTGTCTGTTTTATACTTTTCAATCGTAAACTTTTAAAATAAAATTAATGAAAAATGAACGCGAAATGAGTAAAAGTCTTTTTTCACTCATAAATTAATCAGTTTTATAAATTGAGATATCTTGAAATGTCGATAGTTTCATTGCAGATGTAAATATTTTCCTGTAGACCACTATCTCTTTTAATGTCAGTAATTTAATAAAAATAAATTACATAAACGAGTTTAGATTTCAATTTCATAGAAACAGTATATGTAGATGAAATTTAAAATTTCACTATCAATACAAGTATTACACCAATGAAATAAATATTTTAGTAGTTTCTAACTTAGAACTAACTAAATTAAAAACTACGTATTAATTAGAATAGAAATAGGTTTTTATTAATTTTAAATATAATTATTCAATTATTAAATGTTATTCTAAATAGGATATTTTAATGTTTGAGTAATATTTGACATATGATCATTAAAGATTATTAGATTCTTTAGGTTGATGAAAGGTCCAAAAAGTTCTAAATTTGTGTAACTATATAAAACATTTAATTATTTTCAATACTTTTAGCTTAATGATTTTTATATGTCATTTTATGCCATCCAGCTAATTTTTTCATGAGCTCAGCTGTTTGAATATATATATTTTAAACTATACAGTAATTGAGCAAAGTTCAAAGTTATGCCAAAATTTTAAAAAGTATGAGTAGGTTATAGAGTTAAAACAAGATCAGGGCTTACTTATGATAGATTTTTTATTGCTCAATGAACAATCAATAAGTACTGGTAGATTTTGGGACCATTCTTGATTGAAAATTTTTATACACAATAATGGATTTTCTTTTTTTTGTTCTTTTTTAGCCAAGGTTTCTCAGTTTTGCATTCATTCTCCACCATTATGGAAGTTTATCGAATAAAAATTCATTCAACTTACTAGTTTTGGGTTTTTGTGAATGCTGATTAGAACTAAATAGTACAAAATGGTGGACAAGATTTTGAAACAGTTTTATAAATTAAAATTAAACTAATCATTTAACTTCTTTTATTTATTTTTTAATACTGTTAAATTGATATGAAATTGTATCATATTTATTATATTACTGAATAATATAAATTTAAAAGTTTTATTGAAGTATTTATACTTAGCATTATATGTTATACATACAAAATTAATACACTAGAAATTGTGATTGATACACATTAAAACATCATAAAATTTAATATTCTTTTATTCATATGTATGCTGTTATTTAAAAATTATCTTGAAAGATTAATTATGTATTTGGTTACAGAATTATGGTGTATTTTTCACATTTAATTTTCAAGATTTTTTTTTTTTATTATTCTTCAATTTTGATATCGAATGTTGGTTAGTTATATTTAAACAGTTTATATTAAATAAGAATTTCATAGTATTTGGGTCATTCTCCTATTTTGGTGCTATTTCAGTTATAGAGTTTTTTTAAGAATATTAATGATTCCATTATCCTGGTTGAGGCTAATATTTTCTTCTTACTTTAAGGTTCTAAAGGTTCATTAATTGTTATCCAGTTATAAAATATGTATAGCTCATTTTGTAGTAAACTTTTAAAAAATGGCTACAATCTTTTCAGCACTATCTCAAGTATTGGTATAAAACATAATTTGAATTTTAGATTTGTATTGGTGGTCACTCCATAGTACTTATCAAAATCAATATTGATCTGACTTAAATTTTGTATATTACATATTTCAGAACCTTTTTATAAACATGCTTTGTTTTTTTTCTCTCTTGAAGCTTCTCTTGAATGTAAAGATGAAAAATAATTCATTTGTCTCTCCCTAGGCTGTCACTCTGTAGTCTCAATGGAAATTTTCAGATAGCTAGAGAGTGGCAATATTATCGTTCAGATTATTATCATAGAGCATTCTCTAAAGGTAATAAAAAAAAAAAAGGAATCATTCGATTTTAATTTTTAAAAAAATGATAGCTAAACAGCACCAAATTCAGATACCCATTTACTAATGATTAAAATTTTAATAACCAGTTATTTTCACAACAATTTCAAAATTGTAACTTGACTGTATGGAGTTGACATCCGAAGTATGATATGAATAAAAGATATTTGTCCCTCATACCTCGATATTTTACTTAATATATGGCAAAATATATTTTTAAAATGTTAAAATCCTGTATTTTGGTTGGTTTTTGAAGTTTGGAATCACTATGTTTTGTTTACTTATAGCAAATGTTTTACATATTAATTGTTCTCACTTTAAAACAGAATACGGTATTAGATTATTAAAAATCTCAATGAAATATTTTTGTAGTACACTGCTATCACATTTAAAAAAAAAAAAAGCAACATTAGTTATAAGAGTAAACAGGAAGCAACTGATAGGATCTTTTTGTACATGTGGGCCTATTTGGTGGAGCATGAATACACCCACCCACTAAATAAAAAGGTATAACACAAATTTGAACTGAAAGAGGCCTTGAAACCATTTGTCAAGCCATATAACTTACAATGTATACATGTTTTGGGAATTTTCATGTTAAACTGTATCATGAACCTACTGCTGTGGCCATTACCTTGCTCTAGTTTAGTTTCACTTGGAGTTTCTTTAAAATATAAATCCTAATATCAATACTTTATATTTAATATCCAAAATTCACCCTGGAATTAAATTTTACAGTCTCACAATTTTTAAATTAGCCTCGATGTTATTGATTTATATTTAAATTTAAAGGAAGTGATTGGCTGGTGTTTAGTATCATTTTCTTAAACATATAATTGAGACAGTGATTCTGAAAATATATTTAGCCAGACAAGGGTGCTGCAAAATGTTTTTAGTCCAAGAAGGGTGTTGTGGCGAAAAAAGTTTGAGAACCACTGCATTAAGATATATGAAACTGATGATTTCGATTTAAGGTTTTTAAATATTGAAACTGAATGTGATTGGTTTAATGTTATTTCCAAAGGCCTATTTTAGCTTATATTATTTGAATATTAGTTCAATTGTCTCCACTTTAAAATGATACACTGGCTCTCTATTAGACCTCAAAATAGTTTTCACGACTTTTTTGAAATAATTAATATAACTATTCTTTTTATATATTATGTTAACTCTTCAAATTTGATTAAGGTAATCTCCTAATACTTCATCAAAAATAATAATTTGCATGTTCCACGGGTTAAAATAAATTTGCTTACAGTCATTTCGATTTAAAGAAAATTGTATTTCTCATCTCAAGGAACATTTTAAGCAATAGATGCTGTTTCTAAAATTTTTAGATTATTTCAAAAATCGTCACAAGAATGGGTGTAGGCAGGATTACGCCAAGGGGAGCAGGCCTCAGCCCATTATACACACACTCACATGTGGATATAAATATATATAGCCTATTCTGAAACGTTGGGTATAAGAAAGACATGTAATTACGCATTCTAAGAAATGCCCCACCATTTTATTTCTACTTCATAAAATTCAATCATTACTTTTTTAATTTTTATTACCTATAATCATTATGAATTATTGAAAATGAAACGACTGAATTCAAATTGTTAACAAGGTTTAACCAATAACTTGCAGAACGGAAATATAAGCCAGTTTTGTACTTATCTCTGGTGATTTTTTAGACACTACCATCATTCCCTGCCATTACCTTCCTAATTATAGCATGTTTCCAGATAGAAACCATCTATCAAATAAGTTCACTATTTTCTTCTTTTTTTTTCCTGGATCCCAAAAATCTAGGAGGGTAGCGCGACTCCTTCTGCCTAGGTCTATGGTCACAAGTGATACCAACTGGGTAAACATAAAGATTATTTCTTCTTAGTTCTCTTTTATGTTCACTATTAGCTACCTGAGCTGAGATCGATTTTCAGTGGTTCACAGTTACAGGCTCAAAGTTGCCAAAAAGATTGGTAATGGTGGATTTTTAGAAAATAAATGGTACAATAATAATTCAAATAATGAAAGAGAATCGTGGTACAACTATCCCAATAAACAATAAAATGTTTTTCTTTGGGAGAAGTATTTACCTGTTAATAATATTTTGAATGTAACACTTGTATTATTTGTAGTATGGGATATAATTACATATAATTGAGACAGTGAGTCTGAAAATATGTTTAGCCAAACAAGGGTGCTGCAAAATGTTTTTAGTCCAAGAAGGGTGGAAGGATGGTGGTCATGTAAATAATCATTTTCGATGAAATCCACTCTGTAGTAATTGATTCAATCTTTGTTGATTGTCACCTATAGGTTTTTCGTGACAAAGTAATTTAAGAAAAATAATCTGATTTTTAATATCCATCTGCCCATTTGATAAAAAAATTCTTATAATACTAATTTAAAATAAAATTGAAGTCTTTTAGTTCAATATTTCTGTTTCATTTTATATTAGTGTCTAATAAATTATTCTGCAATGCGCTATATAAACTTTTACGATTGAATTAAATTTCATTGATGGTAATGTGGACTTCAAATGGAATTAGAATTTAATGCAATGTTTGATGTTTTTATTGGAAATATTTATTGCTTACTATATTTTTAAATTTGTTCAAAGTTATCACTTTAGAATTTAGAAGTTGGCTTAGTATTTTTTTTTTTAAAGATGTCCTTTCCTTTTGCTTCATTGTGCTTTTAAACAAATTTTGTATAAGATACTGGAATAGGATATGTAATTAAAGTAATCTGTTCATAATAGTGTACTTTTGAAGAGTACTTTATTTATATATAATAATGTGTTCTAAAAATGTTCAAAGGTCTTAATCTTTCTATAGGGAATTTCTGTTATTCTTTATAGGAAGCACTAATTATGGATTCTTCAATGCAATTCAAATTTAACACTTATTAAAACTGAATTCTCTGCTTAAAAGAGAAATTCCAAAAAGGATTTGGTGGCATAAAGTACACGGAAAAAAATTTTGAGTGTAAACCTTCCTTCTATTTCTATTAAGTTCCTGATATGTTTGGGATTGACAAAAAAAAAAATTACCTAATTTTGATCATGAGTGGTGAGAGATATTGTCAATTTTTTGGTTCATATCTAACAATAATTTTGTTCATTGCATTTTTTTTTATATATATAAATAGAACTTGAGTTACAATATATATTTTTTATACTTAGAACTTGTGTTATAATATATATTTATAAAGATTAAACAGATATTATTTCAATAATTTGTGATTGAAAATCACACAAATGATTGTCATTTTCACCTCCGTGAGGTGTTCATTGTACTGTTTTTTCCATTACAACTTTTTAAAAAAATTTACAACTGGTAATAATTTAAAAATAATGTAAATAATTAAAAAAAAATATTAGGCATTAAGCAACTTAAAAAAAAATTAAATAATTTTACAAATCTCTGTTCCTAAAGTAAGCTAACTAATCTAAATGATGTGGTTTCAAAGAAATATAATAGTCCCTTGATAGGAAAAACATTTCTAGTAATTTATTGTTTTGTATGATTAGTTTGAGCTTTATTACTTTACTTATGCATTATTCTATGCAGGCATGAAGTTTGATCTGAAGTGCTAAACCGCTCTATTATTAGGGTACTAAGAATTTGCTTTTTCTTACTATTAATGAAATTTCAAACTCAATTATCATTATAATACATTAGAATATTTTAGTTTTAAATTTTAATGAAAATATTTTTATTTTTTTCAATATCTTAAGTTACTGTTTTTGTATTCTCCCTTCCTATGTTAATTAATCTTTTACAAATATAGTATGACTACTTATTCAGTAGTGCAGCAGTTCTCAAAGTGGGTGTTCGTGGCACCGAGGGTTGCCATGGCACCAAGGGTTTCCACAAGTGAATTCAACTTTCTCAAAATATTAAAAAACAAAAAGGAATAAATTAAAATAGCAAAGTACAGTGCATTTCAGAATTTATTTTGTAGTAGTTTTTCTTATTTTCTTACATATTCAACCTCTCTAAGGATAATTTTGGCTACATTCTTATATTTATTTAGCTCAACAAGTGTGCTTTGAACTTTCTTTTACCCCAACAGGGTGTAGCGGAATGTTTTCATTCCAAAAAGTTTGGGTGGGAACTGCTGAAGTAATAATGGATGGATACAGGAATTCTCTGAGGGTAGTTAGCACACTCTAATCGAAAATGTTGATCCAACTAAATATATTTTAAATGACTTAAATTTTGGAATAAAATTTATTTTTTAATTAAAGACCCTGTAATCAAAGTGCCTGTTGTATTTATGCTATAGAAATAAGTTTTCATTAAAATTGAAATTTTCCACATTCTAGAGCAGCGGTTCCCGAAATGTCTCAAGAGAAAGGACTTTTACCACTTCCTTAAAACATTACAAAAAGGAAAAAAAAAAAAATGAAAATAGGAAATTAAAGTACATTCCATCATTTAATTTCCTGTTTTCCTATATACTCAACCACTCTATAGATCATTGTGACAAAAATTTTATACATTTTTTAGCTTGTCCAGCGTGTCATGAAATTTTTTTGTTGTCCCAAAAGAGTGTTGGAGCAAACAAAGTTTGGGAACCGTTGTTCTAGAGAGAAGGGGAAGCCTTATGGCTTAGAGGTACTAAATATATTATTAAACTATTTTATTAATAGTACTATTTACAAGAAAAATAATCAAAATTATTATTCATTCACTTCCTTAATGCAACTTCATGAGGAAAATAAAAAGTATACAACTTTTTGATCATGAATCTTTAAGCATTATATGTGAATTTATTTATTGCACACCATCTTTTGCATTATTATACCACTTATATTTTTATTTTCTACATATTGGCCCTCATACACTTACTACCATGTATAATCTTAGTTGTCAATACCATATATTTCATGCTAACATCTATGGTTGTTATTTATTATTTATATCACTTCTTTCTTTTACCTTATTTGAAATATTAGAATCAATTTTTTAGATATTGTCAATCAGCTACAAACAAGTTAAGCAACGACTTTCTATTGTGTTTAATGCTTAATAAAGAATTCTTTAGTATTTAATGTCAGCGGTTTCCAAAGTGATTGCCCCAAGCTTTTGCCAGGGGTGCCGCAAGCGAATAGCACCTTCATAAAATATTACAAAATATTAAAATTAAAAATAATAAATATACTATGCATTCCAGTATTTACTTTGCACTGTTCTTTTCTTAATTTCCTAAATTCTCAACCACTCTAAGGATAATTTGGGTGATATATCGATATATATAGCGAAAAAAGTTTGGGAACCTTTGCCATATCCTACTAAATGCCTTTCATTCGACTTTTGAATAAGTTTCAACTCCATACTTTCTGAAATTTTGATTAAAATTTGTATTATGTCATCTCTAATTAATCGGAATATTTATATTTATGTAGTTATTATTAGAAATATATTTTATAATATGGCTAGATTCATTTACTTTTTAGTATTTGTAGCAGGAAATAGTAATTTTTCTAAATACTAAATGAAATAATCAAATCAACGTTCATTTTTATTTTTATTTAAGATAAAGAAAGTAATGAGAAGTGGATGGTTGATAAAGAATTTTAAATATTAGACATTTATTTTAGACTTACTACAATTTTGGAAGTATCAATCTAAAAAATAATAATAAATCTGAGAAAACAGTTGCTTGAAAAGAAATAAAATGAAATTGAAAATGATAATTTTTATTATTATATATTTCATGTATATATATAAAATTCAAAAATATTTTTTATGAAATTTCTCCTTTTTCGTGTGCCTTATGAGGAGATTAATCACAATTAAAGCAGATTGACAATGTAGAGTGACTATTGCTTATAGCCCGTCATTATATGAGGAGTCTTCTTAACAAAAAATATTACTCAATTCTTTTAAATTTGCTTATC
>NW_027107820.1:718720-729175 GCF_000696795.3 Halyomorpha halys | reverse complement strand
GGTGCCTCCTATGATAGTAATTACAATGGTTAAAAATAACTATCCAGCATTTACTATTTTAAAAGAATCTATGAAAAAGTAAAAAATATATTTAATTTTTTCTTTGGACTAATAATTCAAAGTATTTTTTGTTCTCATGAATGATATTTACAATTTTCAGAATTAAATTCATATAATTATATTAAAAATTGATTAAACTATATTATGTCTATGTATTAAACATTAACCATATACTTTATATATTAGTCTTACAACTACCTCAGTTGTAATTATGTAATAGTAATGTGATATATTTTTGAAATATTATTGATAATTGTTTTATAAACAATTAGCCTTCTGAATTACTGATTGTAACACAATATATGTTACATTTTTATTAATTTACTCACAATGCCATAAGATAGTTATCTATTTTAATTGTGTAGCAAGTGCCTGTTATTCTTATATGATAAAAGATTTCAAATTGACTAATGAATCATAATTTATTCATATCGACAAAAGATTTCTAGAGGTGTTTCTGTTATCAATGGTCAAACATCATGGCAAAACTTAGCTATGTTTTCCCCATAGCCTTGCATCTAGTCATGAACCAAAACAAGTTCATAATTTTAGGTGAAATATTATTTTAGAATGAAGTATACATAGGTAAGCTGTGTTTCACATCTAACTGTTAAAAAACTGATGAGACTTTTTATTGCTAAAAACAAAAAAGAAGTTGATTAATGACAATTTGATTTTGTTTTCTTATGAAATGTACCTGTTATTATGTAACCATTATTATATATATTTAGATGTTCTTTTTACTTTTATACCAGTTTGATATGGTTAAGTTAAATTAATTATTAATTGGAGAAAAGTCAATCAAATCTTGTAGAAACCTTGAGAAATTTTTTCCTAAGTATTAATTGAATTTTTTCATTTAAGAAAAAAATTTAAAAAACTGTTTGTAAAGAACTTTTAAAATGAAAGATTAATTTTTTAAAGAAATTATTTTCTTATTGCTCCCAAATGATTTTATAATTCAGAAGTTCTCAGGAAGGATGTTTATAATTCTATTAACTTCCACACCAACTGGTCCAAAGTAGTGAGTGCTCCTAACCATCATGCTTGTGGCCTTAGTGTTTCAATTAATAATTCTCAATTATATATTTTTCTTTAAATAATAAAATACTCTGTAAAAATTAGACATTTTATTTTTCTTGCCAAATGTTTTTAGCATTTATGCATTAATAAAGTACTATTAGTTCATTAATAGCTTCATGGTTTTGGCTTACAATATTTCTTTAAATGTGGAGGCAAATTAGTTTGAAAATTAAGCCAACATTTACCTAATACATATGATATTTCATGTTTTATTTATAAATCTTGACCAAAACTATGGATTAATTCTTTCAAAAACAGCATTCAAATGATAAATATTTTTATAAAAATGAAAATTCTACTCTACTATACTTTGCTAAAAACAAAGCTAATTCACCTTGAAAAACAAAACAAAAAACTTTGTATTGTTTCTGAAACTTTTAAATTATCTTGAATCGCTATTTCCTGTTATATCTCTTATTTCCAAAATAATTTAACAGTTCATATGTTGGTATATAAATTTAATGCATTTATATGTTTTCTTTAAGATCATTTTGTAAATGACTTGTTTGATTCTATCGCTATGGTTCTTTTACCTACCGCCTGTTTCCCAAGAGAATGCTGTTTATACATCTCCCATTACCAAGCTAACTTGGCCCTGTTCACACACACCTACCTGTTTCTCCTTGCCCCTCAATTTAAAAAGAGAAAAAACAAATTCTTCATTGCGATTTATTTATTTATTTCTGGAATTTGTGATAGGTTGGGATAAGATATAGGGGAAATTTGGAGATTTCTCCCACTACTCATAAGCATTCTCTTGGATAACTGACTGTTCTTTAATTCATAGTTTCCTTCTTAAATTAGCTTTACTTTGCACATTTTTTTGTGATTTCTAAGAAATACAAAAAAAAAGAAGAATGATTCATCCGTGTTCTATCAGTTAATAGAGCTTTGCTTTTATAGAGAAAATTGTACTTTTAGTGTTTTGATTTTCATAATACTAACATAACTATTCTTTTCTTTCAATTGTATTACCTGTTGGTAAAAAGTATTGCATGAAATTTATTACTCGTATTTTTTTGGTTTAGTGATTACCATAATATGCTGTTAATTATTCATGTAATTTTTAAGTTTTTAGTTTATCAATATATATTAAGGATAATTATATTATTTCAAAATTTTTCGAGACCAGGTAATATTTATCAATTAATTAATTTAATATCCAAAATAGTCTCAACACTATATATTTATTTATTTGTCCTACGTTTCGGCCCTTCCAGCCATCCTCAGGGACATCTTCAACATAAATTTCCTCTCACATTAATTGTTTTCTCCTTGCAGGCTATTTTGCCCAGGTCAATATCTTTATTTAAGTCAAAAACCTTTCTATTTAAAATTTTAAAAAACCATTCACTTATCTATTCTATAATATTGTCCACACTATAAAAACCCACACCATATAACCTATATATATGGTTATATGGTGTGGGTTTTTATAGTGTGGACAATATTATAGAATAGATAAGTGAATGGTTTTTTAAAATTTTAAATAGAAAGGTTTTTGACTTAAATAAAGATATTGACCTGGGCAAAATAGCCTGCAAGGAGAAAACAATTAATGTGAGAGGAAATTTATGTTGAAGATGTCCCTGAGGATGGCTGGAAGGGCCGAAACGTAGGACAAATAAATAAATATATAGTGTTGAGACTATTTTGGATATTAAATTAATTAATTGATATATATTAAGGATGTCAGTCTGTCCAGCCTAATCCATCAAGCCATATATACATATATATAATCTATTTATAGATAGATTGGATTAGACATGACTGCCCAAATTGATATACTTAGTATGAGCGCTTGTTTATTCTATGTATTTTTTGCTTGGTTGGACTGTATCAATTGTAGTATTCTTAGTATTAATTTACCCTGATATCATACTAACATAAAAGAAAAACATGAATTTTTTAAGCAATTAAGCAAAGGTTATATTGTTACAATTTGTATTTTATTATTCTTTTAGACAATTAATATACTATTATAACTTTTTTTTTGTATAATTATTTGAAGTGATTACTGTTTTATTTTGCTTTTCTTATTTACATATACATTATCATTTCTGTACATAAATGTTTTAATGGTTTACATGTGCAATTGATATTCTTCTAATCATGAATTAATTTATTGGTTAACTATCTATCAATCATTAATTGTTACTGATCTTTCAGTTCCCTAATAATCTAAAATTTACTGATACTATTAAGTCTCCTGTGAAACTAATTTCAAAGGATAAAGTTGTACAAATTTAAAATTACTAGATAAATAACTTGGATGGATAGTAACACTAATCTAATAAACAATTAATGAATTATATTCTAGATAATAAACAATTTTTTAGATTCTATTGTTGGGTAATTGCGAGAAACTAATTATAACAAACTTACATAAGCTGAATTTATTTGAAACATCAATAAATGGATCTTATTATTAAAAATAGTATTACCAGGTTATGTGATTTGTATGATTCTCTTCATGGTTATGTTATGTAATTTTTAGAGGCTTAGTCCTTGTTTAATATTAGTTATTTTTGTGCATTATTCATGTTGTTAATATAAAGTAACTAGTCAATTTAGTAAAAATATTGTTATTTTGCCTTTGCATTAGTTGAATATTGTAAATGATTGTTTTACGCTAAATTATGTTTTTATTAAAAAAAATAAAAATAAAATGTCATTATACTACTTTTTATACTTAACCATCCCCTACCTATTTCATAACATGTTATGTAAATACATTTATTTATTTTGTATTGGAAGAAGATATGACCGTATGAAGTCAATTGTAAGAAAACAGTCCGGTTGACTGTCAATAAAGGTACAAAATAGTAGAATAAACCATTTTATGTTTCACCATACTTTGTAGAGCTAAATGAAAACAAGATACGAACATTGTAAGAAGTGATAAAACATTAGAATAAGTTTTCAAAGAAAACAAAAATATATAGTTTTGGTGCATATTTTCTTACTTTCTTTGTATATTTATTCTAATGTTCTATCACGTCTTACAATGTTTTTATTTTGTTTCCGTTTAGCCCTGAGTCAGCCCTCCAAAGTGGAGCAAAACGGTTAACATTAAATAGTTTTTCTACTATTTTGTACCTTTATTGACCGCCACTCGGACTGTCTTCCTAGTTTTTTTCTAGATATTTTCACTAAGATTCCTTTAACTTTTTTCTCTAGGTATATCAGAAAATTCCATTCTATAGATTGTAAACATCTTTATTGTTATAAAGTACTGCAATTTTTGAAAATGTCAGTGCACTTCATGGTATACCAGATATTATGATTTATTTATAATCTTAATATTTTCTTGAGACTAGTAATTTTTTAAATAAATAATTCAAACTCTATCCATTATAGTCTCAAAACTTTTTATTTCTCTTATACGTCCAACGTTTCGGCCAATCCGGCCATCTTCAATCTACTCAATACCACTTTGAAAACATATAATTTAACAACTCTAAACTTCATGCAGGCTATTCTGCCCAGGTCAAAATATCAATATCTAACTAGTCAATTTATTTGTCTGCAGACACTATTCCTTAAAACTTTTATCACAACAATTTAAGGAATAGTGTCTGCAGATAAATAAATTTACTTTGTTTTTAATTGATAATTGACTAGTTAGATATTGATATTTTGACCTGGGCAGAATAGCCTGCATGAAGTTTAGAGTTGTTTAATTATATGTTTTCAAAGTGGTATTGAGTAGATCGTCCCTGAAGATGGCCGGATTGGCCGAAACGTTGGACGTATAAGAGAAATAAAAAGTTTTGAGACTATAATGGATAGAGTTTGAATTATTTATTTAATTATGATTTATTTTCAGTAAGTAAATTTTTGTCTCAATAATCCTGGGATATTTAAATTAAAATAATTAAGTTTCTTAGTCTTAAATTTAATATTTTTTTATCAAAGGAGAAGGGGTACTTCTCATCATAGAAATAAATAAATAATAATAAATTTCTAATACAATTCAATTTTCAATTTCTTATACACTTCTCTGTCATTCAATGGGGGAGGGGTACCTCTCATCACAGAAATAAATGAAATATATTTTATGAAGAGATGGTCAGAGGTGTGGTCAGCAAAAAATACACAAATATACAAACTTATTTATTTGTGCCAATGTTTTGACCTGAATTTCAGGCCTTCATCTGAGTTGAAAAAAATATATAACAACCATAACTCAGAGATCCATAAAAATAAAATTATAAACAAACTTGGAAATATACATAACAATAAATTATGTAGGTAGTAGTTGATTGATTATAATTGAAGATGAAGATAGTAATATAGAGGTAAGAATCCAATATAAAAATTATATAAATTGGTTGTTATAAATCATTGAAGGGAAAGATTAGTGATGTACATTTTCATATTTTGTGATTATCTTATACACTAAAGCTGATTCACAATTTGAAACAGTACAGCAGCAAGAAACACTTTCCAAAGGAAAGCATGCTCAGAATGAGGCAATGCTTGATAAATTTTTGACTAAAATTATTTTTGAATTTATAAGTTTTAAATTATCAAAGTAAAATCATCAATTGTTATGGTGACTAAATTAGAACATAAACCCATTTGATGAGTAGCAGAAAAGACCAAAGATCAAGGTCAGCCACCTCTTAGCCTGCAGTGAAGAAAGCTATAGATGATTTACTATCCATCCTCATCATTCATAGTTGATTGACTCTGAACTGTTAACCCAGTTTTTTTGACAGCTACTTTATGGTCTATGTGCTAATTCTCTACATAACACGTTTAAAAAGAGAAAATGGCCATTGGAGTAAGGGAATGCACGTACACTTTTATCTTTCCTATTTGGAGCAATGGACTAAGGAAAATAAGCTGCCATGTGAGGGTAAGCTTTCATTGGTACTGGCCACTGCAGCAGCCTCAATGCTTACCATTATCACATGCATTTTCCTTGGAACTCATCCATTTCATGGCAGTAAATTCCTTGCATCTAATCAATAATAGTTTTAAGTATTGCAAACCGCAATGTTAGGTTTCAATTTGATTTACGAGAGAAATACACATGTTAGCAGATTTGTGATCTTATTCACTTAATACATACCTTTTCCCTGGTATTTTAAGTTCAATAATAAGGATAGTGAATGTCTCCAAACATTTTAACCATTGATTTTTAAATAGACCATCCATTTTAAAACAAGGAATATGTTAAGTTGGTCAACTGAACTACATATTAATGCCCAGCTTCGACTAAGTGATGGCTTCTTGTATTAGTTTCAACAGAAAATATCAGCCTATATGATACAAATAATATTAAAAGATATTTTAAGAATAATTCTTCAATTATTGAAGATGTAGTACTGGGCTTTGGATGTTCTAAGCCCGTCTAGGGGTTCCCTGTACACATATTATTTAATTTTCATGTATTTTATATATTTCTATTATTTATCTCTATCGGTTCCTGACCAGACCCGACTAAAAAAGTATGCGATATATTTAATTTAAACACTAGATACCATAGACCCCCTCACCATGGTATGCTAGATATGAATATCTATAATTAATCATTGGAGTTCTTCTCCGACGGTATCGTGTTCACCAATTTACTATGCTATTATATATGAGGTGGCATGCAGGGATTCTTAATTATAAAGTCTTTGTT
This sequence comes from Halyomorpha halys, assembly GCF_000696795.3. Taxonomy (NCBI): domain Eukaryota; kingdom Metazoa; phylum Arthropoda; class Insecta; order Hemiptera; family Pentatomidae; genus Halyomorpha; species Halyomorpha halys. The sequence continues at coordinate 722,394 of NW_027107820.1, read as the reverse complement.
ACATATTTTATATGTACAATCATATATACATTAGCAAGAATAATATGAGAGAGCAGGGGACTCTTTTCCTTATACTTTAATTATTATATTATTAATTGAGAAGTACCAGTTGGGATCTTTATTTATACTGACTCTATTATTGCCATTCAAATTACAATGGAAAAGTTCTTGTCTTGGTGCGTCGGTTGGCTTGGCAGTTGTCGCGGCGGAGCGTCCATATTTGCTTTGCTCTGCAGCCTGCTGGCGGCCACTGCTGAATCCCTGTGATGTGTGACTTCTTCAACTCTTAACAGTCTTCAAGTGCCTCTCTTCTTTTCCTCCAAACTCTCCTCCCTGCAAAGACTATCCTCTTCCACCGCCCTCCCCTATTTACTTCTTCTCTCCCTTCTACTTCAAATTTCTCCCCACTTCCGATCTCCTTTCTTCTCATTGGTCCTTCTATGCTCCCACTCTGTTTTACTTACTTACTTGCTCTTCAGAGGGGTGAGAAGGTCCAATGTCATTCGGCTAAAGTCGGTCTTCAAATTAAGGTGGCTTCCTTATTTGACAGATGTCGTTGGCTTTGGTCGGAATTTTTAGCATGCCCCGGTGTGAGATAAGGGCTGTTTAGGTACCCCTACCTATGCAGTTAACAGTCCCGAGGGGTGCGTGCCCCAGGCCACATCTAGTATCTACATATATCTATAAATTACTTTGAATGTTTTGCCTATCGGGTCATTGACCAGGCCAGGTGGTACCTTTGGTATGCCGACAAAAGAACTTACTTTAAGTTCAAAATTCCAGCTGGTGCCTCTCATACATATAAGATGTATCACTGATTTTAATTTTAATTCCATGATCAGTAATGGCTTAATGGTATTAAATGTCATATATTTGTAATGAAATGACAACAAATAGTGTTTTATCATTATGTGATCAATAAATTATTACTTTTAATTAAATAATTTTTTTTGATTAATCAATGTTTGAACTTATTATTTATTTGAGATTAAAATTCCATTAAATTTTTATCTATAGAACTGCCAGACAGAACCGATAAAATAAGATCCATTTATTTCTCTTATAACAGCAATCACTTCCAACCACTATAATATATAATGTGCCAGTACCAGTAATGTGGTCCAATCAAAGAGGACTCAACAGCTATTACAACCATGAAAATAGGATGCCAATGTAGTATGAGTAGGATATATGCACTATCTATCAATCAGATAATTAATTTCTCAGTTTGTATAATGGAGATGGAATGTAAGAACTGTGGTATCAGAACTGTTTATTAAAAAAATTGAATTATAACAAAAAACATTTAAAAGGAGCACTAAGTAATTTTTAGACTATAAAACTTTCCTGAAAAAAATTAAAATTGATTAACTTGAAATAAGCAACAGGAATGGAAATTCAAAAGAAAAATAGAAACAAATTTATCCATAGATAGTCAATTTATATTCAGCACATAATGAGAATACAAAAATACTTAAACATAGCCATTCCAGATAAATGTAATTACAAAATGCCATATACCATACTTTCTCAACTCTTAACAAATTAAATTGGAATAATACATTGGAATAAAACTATTACCCATTACTCATAATTGTAAAGTTGCATTTATAACAATAAAATACTTATCAATAAATTTTATCTATTTATATCATAAGAACTTAATAAAAAAAAAGTTCATTTTGATAAATTTTTTTTTTATTAAATTATTATTACTTATTAATAGTTTGGCCTAAATTTGAAGATTTATGATATTACATCAAACTGGGCAATAACCATAAAATTATTTTTAAAACATGATCCTGAATTTTCAATAAGGAAAAAACCTGAGATATATATTAGTATAGATTTAAGAACTACCCTAAAGCTAGGAAATAGCAATTTAATCTATTATAAATTTAACTAGCATTTGATATTAAACAAAAAAAAACTACATAAGAATTCAAAAATCATCTATCGGATATATATTATTTAAAATGGCTATGTTAAAATAACTAAGTATATAAAAAAATAATTAACTACTTTAAAATAACTAACTCTAAAAAGTAAGGAACTAGTTTACTAATTAAGATTAGTAGAGGGTTTTTTCACAGGTGAGAGAAATCTTAATACTTCTCTGATATCGCCATCTTTGGATTCAACGAGTATTTTCACCCACTCTTTTTTTTCAAACCCTAATGTGTATAGCATCATTAGTGATTCTTCAAAAAGACCTGAAAATAATTAAATATTTAAATAAAGTTAATTACTTTTAAAATAAAATACCTCATAAAAGTTTGAAAATACATAATTTTATATTGTGTGCAGAAATAAGGAAACACATTACTGAAAATCTGTATTAATTATTAAACTTCCTAAATTTGATAAATATGATTTTACAAGTTTGATGATATATATTAAATATTTTTCAATTTGTGAGTGACACTTTCATAGGTTTATAAGTTGGGAGTTAGTGTTCCCAGTGAGGGGTAAATAAGTGGCAAAAAATCAAAAATATTTTGGGTTCTTTCAAGAAACACCAACCTTATAGAAAATAATACAAATTGTACAGGAAAAACAAAGCAACAATATGAACTAGAAATCAGTAAATAAATAATATTTTATTCTAATTATCATATTTTAACTAAAAGTTTGTTTTTTGTGGAAGTGAAATATATTTATATTTTAAGGATAAGATTACTAACATTCCATCATTAAATCATAAAATGAACCAACTAATTATTTTCAATGTTTTTTGTACAGTGGAATAGTATGACATATTTATTGACAATGCTTCAATTATCCTCCTCCAAAATTAACAAAATATATTATTTTATAGTAAAAAATAACCATAATAACTAGTAAGAATGAAAAGGAATAGAATGCAAATGAAAATACATCTTAATTGAGGCATGGAAATGAAAAAAGGCTGCCAAAAAACTAATTTTGAGAAAAATGAAAAAAAAAAAAATATTTTGTTCTAAAATTATGGAAAAACTACACTACAGCTCTAGGAATTAAACCATTTAATAGTAACTTCCAGTGGTTACCAGTCGATTGATGATGGTTTCTTCATTGTTATCTCACCAAATCTCATTTATCGTATTCCTGTAACTTACAGCCTTTTCCATTTTCATGCCTCAATTAAAGATATATAGATAGGTTAATATAATTTATATCATAAATAAAAGAATAGAAAGTAAAATTGACAATTTTTAAAGTCTCAGAAAATCACAATCAGCAAGCTCTTAGGTTTGGATTTATTATGTTTTTAGATAATTCATAAACATTATATGGTACTAATAAAAATATAAAAATAAATAGTAGGCCCATTTCAATAACCTGGAAGATAAAGATTAAAAAACAATCACAATATACGCCAATAAAATTTCTTCCCTATAAAAGAAAATATGTCAAACAAATAAATAAAAATAAAATAATATGTGACATTTATATTACATATGTGTGGGCTACAAAACTAGGCTTATCAAGGAAATTGCCATACACATTTCTTACCAATATCCTGAGCAGGTGGTGAATCTTTTTGGTGAAGTGCTGATGCTGGTGTCACTTCAGAAGATTGCTCTGTAGCAGAGGAATGTGCTGATGCTGGTGTCAGTTCAGGAGATTCCTCTGTAGCAGAGGAAAAAGAACTGGTTATTGAAGTTTCTATTTGTTCTGGAACATAATAAGAA
>NW_027107820.1:714834-716430 GCF_000696795.3 Halyomorpha halys | reverse complement strand
TTTTTTTTTTTTTTTTTTTTTTTTTTGTGATAATTCTGAATTTTCTGACAGTGGCAGTTTGTTCCCTGATTTATCAAGAGTTAAAACATTCTTGACTTCTACCAATATAGCGGTCACTAGACACTCTTAATTTATACATGCATCTAATAAGATATGACTAATAAATTATTAATATCAGCAATTATATTAGTTCAAAGTCATATCATTTATTGTTTACTAAAAAGAAGAACATAATTGTGCCTAGAAATATATTTTATATATAAACTATAAAATACAATGAAATGAAAAAAAAGTAAGTTCCCTTAATTATTTACTCTGATTTCCATTCAACTGATAATTAAACTACATTATCATGCAAAAATAAAATAAAGAATTTATAAAAAGAAAAAATTACCATTTTCAACAACAGACCAGGAATTATCTAAAGAACCATCATCTTCATTTGGAACAACAGGAATGTTGTTAGAAGTGTTAACAGAAGTAGTATTTATGAGATCTTCAGCAAAGGGAGCAGCAATCCCTCTGGATAATACTACAGGAGCAGGAGGTGCTACACGAGAAGCAACAGTATTGTTTGGAACCGGAATATTGTTAGAATGGTTAAGAGAAGAAGTCTCTTTGGAATCTTCAGCAAAGGAAGAAAATGCTCTGGATAATACAACAGGATCAGGAGGTGGTACATGGGAAGCAACAGTATTGTTTGAAACAGGAATATTTTTAGAATTGTCAAGAGAACAAGTCTTCATGGAATCTTCAGCAGGGGGAGCAGCAAGTAGTCTGGACAATAGAATAGGAGGTACACAGGGAGGAGCAACAGTAATGCTTGGAACAGGAATATTGTTAGAAATGTTAAGAGTAGAAGTCTTTATGGAATCTTCAGCAGGGGGAGCAGTGAGCAATCTGGATAATAGAATAGGAGGTACACAGGGAGGAGCAACAGTATTCTTTGAAGATCCTGAAGCATTTAACACAGGGATAGGGATTGAGACAATAGGTGTAGGAACAGTATTGCTAGCACTGATAGGAGGAGTAAGCTGAGCTTGAAGGACAGGGGTAGGATCAGCAGGAATAGGGGCATCTATTTCAGACACGCTTATAGCTTCAAGAGGAAGTACTCCTGATCTAGTAGCTCCATTTGTAGCTTTTGAGGGAAACACATTAGCACCAGGTGTACTCGAAGTTAAAGTTACAAGTCTCTGTCCTCCACTTGTCTGTAATAAAAGCAAACTTTAAACTTAAAATGAAATAATACAGACATTTTTTTTTATTTGTTTAAATATATTCATATTCATACAAGGTGTCTTAATATACATTTTCATCTCATTAACCTCTACAATTTTTATTTGATTTGCACAGAGTCATAACAATAGAATTTGGTCTATTCTTTAGAGAATACCATTCATTTTCTAAACTCCCCTGGTACACTTAACTTAGGAATTTCTCATTAAATGGAGTGATTTAAAGACAAATGCATATGAGGCACTTTTTTGATTCTACGTGTCCCGAAGGCATAAATTGCCAAAAACTACTAACAATTTGTTATGGTTCTTCACTACTTAAGTGTAATAAAACTACTAACAATTTGTTATGGTTCTT
>NW_027107820.1:704238-714659 GCF_000696795.3 Halyomorpha halys | reverse complement strand
AATTTGTTATGGTTCTTCACTACTTAAGTGTAATAAAACTACTAACAATTTGTTAAGGTTCTTCACTACTTAAGTGTAAAAAAACTATTCAGCAAAGTCAAACAAACCTTAACAACAAAATCCTCTTTCAATTGAGAGGATACTGGATTGGAGGATCATAATTGAGACACCATCAAGGCAGCCACTGTAATCTCATCAGGTGGCTTTACCCTTTCATGGCCAGTGTTGCCAAAACGCAACACTCTAAACAGTAGACAAAAACAGAGCGTAGTGAGAAAGAAACATGATGGAATATGTGTTGACAGGTTTTCCGTCCCCACCTTCCTGGTAAGTAATATAAGTCTACCGTAACCCCTTATTCTCTGTGCACCATGTATAATGATACATAGAAATAGAATGCTATTCTTTGTCTTTTTTTGTAAACTGATTGCTGTGCTTTTTATGCTAATAGATTTCCTACTCTAATTAGTAATTTTCTTTTGAGGTGTTTCTGATTTTTCTTATTATATCTAAACACTGAGAAAATTAACTATAATAGTGAGTCTAAGTTACTTCTTATATGTAATTCTAAGGAAGACTTCAAAGTTCAGCATTTCATTGTGGCAACGATGGGTGGAAAGGGATATGCTTAAAACTGTCAATCAAAAAAAACTTTTTTCTGTTTAGTTTGTCTATATAATATTCTTAACAAAACATTTTATTTTATTGATGGGTATGAATTTTTAATGAAGGTAAATTCTTCCATAATGCACTATTTTTTCAGCTTTGAAAATGATAGATAAAAGTACCATTCACTGTTTTAAGTATCCATTTAGGATACAAGACCTGGAGGTAAAGTAATAAACTGGGTTGTTTAATTAATTTTGAGATTTATTAAGGTGCCAAATAAAAACAAAGATGAATATGTGGGATAGGTGGAAGTGTGATTCTAAAATTTTGTAATTGTCCAGAAAGAATAACAGTAAAAATATTCTCTGATCTATTTATGCCAATAATTGTTTTACGTATTTGGAATTAGTAGATAAATAACTTCTAAGGGAGTTGGAATCACAGGCACAAGCAGATATAATCTTAATGAAAAGGCAGTTTTCTCTCTAATTTGGAAAAAACTAATCGCAGAATTGAAAACAACCAATTTGACATGGATGTCTTTTTGCAAATAGAATGATTATTCCATTGCCACAGCTGTGTCAAACAGCATATTTCCATTATTATTTTAAATGAATTTTTATTAAAATTCCTATAAGAAAAAAATTCTGGCCATTTATGGGTGAAGATACTCAAATTATGATAATGGATTCTTATAAGAAATTGAATTCTAAAATGATTTTTGTTCAATTTTATGCACGGTTTGCAAGCAAACTGTCAAAAACGGTGAACAATTGTTAGTGGGTTTTGATATTTATGTCATTTGAATGGATCAGATCCAAAAAGTGCCTGATTTAAATATAATTTTTTATCAGAAACCATTAAGCTCCAAAGCTCCAGCTGGAGAACTGTTAATTTTATAAAATGGATAAGGTTAGAAAATTAAAAATATCATCAAAAGACAGACCATATGCCAGGACCCAGGAAAAACTAAATCAAAATAAAAAAATTGTAGAGATTAGCAGGTGAACTAGGTATACATAGAGAACACCCTGCATATTACAAAGTTTTTTCTGTTAATCAGATATGTCATGAATTGATTTAAACTAATTCTTCATTTTTTTTAAATTATTATAAAAAGAAACCTTAGATGAGGATGAGTAAATATTATAAATTAATAAATATATACTTTATAAAACTAGTTATGTTGTTAGATTTAATCAAAGCAAGGAATTACAGAGTGAACTGGTTCATCCTGACAAGTTAGGCCTTCCGTTCTGATACTTCCTGAATTAACATCAATACCTGAAAAGAAATTTTATAAGAGTATAATTCTAATTTAATAATAAATAAAGCTCCCATCCCAGCCTATTTCTTCTAATTTTATCTCTAATTATAATCTATTGTCACTATACTACAGCTGAGTATGATGATGGATGACATCTCAAATGGGCATACAATGTCTTTTGTTTCAGTGAGCAGTTTATATAACAACTAGCAATAACAACCTATGGTCACTTTTAATTGATCCTGAAGAAAATAAACTAATAGAACTCACCTTAAGTAAAAAAAAAAATCATTAGAACTTATCTGACTGAAATTTTTTTTAGCCTTCATTGGATTCATCATTCTCTGGTTCTCAATTCACTTAAGGTGAATCGAAAATTTTAATCAGGAGCTTATAAAATAATACAAGCAAACTTGAAAAGTGTCTAAATCATATGGAGATTTCCTTAATTATTCTGGAACAATTTAGATACACCAAATGATTGCATTGTGAAGTGGTGACTTAATCGCTCAATTATCAGAAAGCAATAAGCTATTTGTCCTCCAGCTTGCGGGTGCGATAACTCTAGACACTTAAACAATACATCATGTACAGCAAATTACATCAAAGATCAACTACAGGACACATCCTAGGATCACCTTCTCCTGGTAGTCGCCTTGGATAGGGAAGAAAGTCAGAAGTCTCTGAGGAAACAACGCCTCCATCTGCTAATAGGCTGATTACCCACTCCTCTTCAATAAAGGAATCACAAAATCTCAACCTACAGATGAAACCAGTAAGTCTCAAAGGAAAAAATTCAAAGCCAAAAAAAAAAACAAGAGGAAGCCTAGACTCATCAACCTGGTAGTTGCAGCAGTTATGTATGTTCATAGTAACACCAAACAAAACAGTCCCTCTATATGAGGTTTTAATTCACTCTAAAACCTCATTACTGAGGGTCAAAGGCCAAAAATTGTTAGAAACTTCATGGTTATGCATTGTGTTACAGCTGAATGTACTTTGTACTCGGTCACGGGTCCACTGAACAGAGAGCAAGATGTGTCCAATCACAGTTCCACACTCTTCTATAGATAAAAAAAAATAAAAAAATTAATGCTTATATATGATTCAACCACATAAAACTTAGCGAAAAAGGAGCAGTAATTGGTTTCGAAACTGGAGGAAAAAAAAAAGAACTCAGAGATCATGAGAGAAGATAAAATGGTAATAGTAACAATTATACTTATATTTCACAAAACAAACAGCTAGCTGAAATATGCACAAAATGCTGCAAAAATGACCGTGTCTATTGATTAAGTCTCCAAAGTAAAAATATCTGTCTCAAATATAAAAATGTTTAGAAAAAGTAAACTATTGATGACTTCATGCATACCACAAGATGAAAAACTTGGCAAAATTAGAACACAAGTAATGAAAATAGATTAGGCCTTTGAAATAATATTTATAAATGAACAAATGAAAGAGAATAAATAAATTATGACAGCCAGATAATATTACAGAGAAGACATTAATAATACTGTGTTGTAGCAACTTCGATGGAACAGAGACAAGAAGAGCTCTTGAAGAAAAAAATGTGTAAAAACCAGAAGTGCCAGAGGTAAAATGGGTAGTGCTAAATATAGAAGTATTTTAGATACTTTAGAATCTTACAAAAATGGCCATTAAGTCATTAGTTCACAGATGCACTCAACTTTTAGAGATATTCGAATTTCATACAAAAAAAATTGCCAAAGTGACACTAAACAAACACTGATAGGGTCTGGTAGCGAACTATAATATGTAAATTAGCAATAGTCGGTAATAAAAATGCAGATCTGTTGGTTCACTAACACTCGCTAATGAATCACACAGTTCCACACTCTTCTATAGATAAATGTATTTATTCAGAAATAATGTTACACTTTTCATAATATATCAGCTTTATTTAAAATTAGTATTAATTATTCTTTTGGATCTTAATTATTAAAAATCAATTTTATTTTAAAAGGGAAATGGGGTAAATCAAAAGTATAAAAGTTTAAGAACTATTTTCTTTTCTTTATAATAGAAAAAAAAATAATTCATCAGATTTCTTTTTTTTTAAAAATGCTATCAAATTAATATAATAAAAATTAGGATTTATAATTAGATTTATGAAATTGAAGCAATATTAATTTGAAGGATGCTTTTTTAATCAAATCTAATTTGTGTAAGATGGGATGGATACAAATTATCTATAAATGTAAACAACTTAATAGGTATAATGGGTAAAGGCATGCATAAACCACCCCTGATACTCCCTGAAACAAGGACATATATCAGATACTTTTGATGTTATAACATGAGAATACCAAAGTGTGTCTTTAGGTGAATAATATATCTTGAACCATATTCTAAGAATACATTGTTACAAACTTCAATAACATAAACTAACATGCAAATGACATACCAAAGAGAATAAACTAATAGTTAAAATAACTATGGACCTAACACTTACTTAATGATCTTAATTCACTGGTCAAACCATTAATATTCTGTGGTTCATTTCTAACATGTATATCAGCAGATGATGAAGGTTGATTGGAATGTATTTCTTGTTGACCTTTTTGTTGAGTCTTAGTTGTTTCAATATTATGCTTAATGAGCTTTTCTATCAACAAATTAGCAATTAGATTGTGAATATCATTTTGACAGAATTTAAAATGTTGTTTATTGTCAGCAGGAGTTTTCTGATTATTGGATAGATTCGCTTCACCTCCAGTTTCCTGAAATAAACGCTCTAAATGTTGAGATATTTTGGGCATATCTTTTGTAAACTGCTTTCCATAAGAGGTATCCTAAAAGAAAATATCATTTCTAGCTTTAATGTGATGAAAAGTACATACAAATCTAAAATTTAAGATAAAAATTTACTCACAGGAGCTATAGGCTTGGGTATTCTAATCATAGGATGTATTGCGTGAGTTTGGTTTCGTTCACAAATAGCACACAGTTCATAATCATAACAAACTAGGCATTTGTACCTAAAACCTTTAATAGGTTGATCACAGCAATCACATTCTACATCAGGATGTAACATGTCGACATTTCCTGAAATAACATATTTATATTTATAATATTTTTAAAACATATATGTAATTTTAAAAATCACATATATGTTTTAAAAATACAATGAAAAGTACCAAGCAAACAAAAAATAAAATTAATATAAAGAAATACATTTTATGAGAGAAGAGTAAGAGAAAGTAATTGTTTAAAAGTAACTAGGAGATAATGGTTAGAGTTAAGCCAATATATTAAAAAAACAAAATGAATGAATAACTATTTTTGACATTTATATTAATATAGATATTTTTTTCCTATTTGCCGCAGTGTATCATCAATACCGTTATATATACCGTCAAGGTATCATGAAATATCTGAATAAAAAAACAGTGTTAATATTTTCATTATACATGGAATATATATAGTAAGGGGAAGTATAGTGATCATGAAACATTTTGGATCTGAGTTTTAAACAAAAATACAAGTTTTTAGGTCTTCTGAGTCCAAATAACCAAGTCTCGCTAAAATGGTCTAAGTGTGTGTCTGAGAGCAGTCGAGCAAAAAAAATGAAAAGTTGTAGAAAACTGAAATTACACAGTTAAGGCAGGCATATGTCTGGAATATTACACCTTTTCTTAAAATTGACTTTGGGCTTATGTTTTGTAAACTGCTTTTTATAAGAAGTGTCCAAAAAGAAGATATAATTCCTAGCTTTATTGTGATAGATGATAAGTACATACAAATCAAAAATTTAAGATGAAAATTTACTCCTGTGAGTAAATTTTATTTAACTTATAGGTAAAACTTTAATACTCCATTGTTATTGGTTGGGGCTTTAAAACCCTGAGGTCATCAACGCCCATGTTTCGCACTTTATAATTCTATTTCAAGATTATTAATACTCTATTTTATCCATTGAAATAGTCTGACAGAGCTAAAATAACAAATTTTCAAATAAATATTTCTCTTAAGTACCATTATTTTTTTTTTAATTAAAAATAATTAACTATCTCCTAATGTCAGCAGTAATAAACAACAGATAAATATGAACATGAAATAATCTGATAATTTGATAACTAAAGGAGAAAATGTTTTTACACGAAAGGCTAAAATGAGTCTTTCTTCAAGCAGACTAAGAAATCGGTTCATAATTTATAAACAGGTTTATATTAATTTTTTGCACCTCAAGAAACATATAAATACAACATCCTTTAAGTAATGGTAGAACAAGTGACATCACATCATTCCGGGCACAAAGGGCCTCAAAGCTACAAGAACTGGCAACTGATTAGGTCTGGTTTATGTAAAACTGTTTCTCTTTCCATATAACCCCGATATAACTGAGACCAACAGGGGCTTAAAGATGAAATGGAAATTATAAATGAAGTAAGCTTTCATCCAGGTGTATCTTTTGGCAACAAAATTAGAAACAGACAAGACAGGATATGTTAGTTCAATAATATTGCCAAGAATCATTTCCAGATAGGACGAGTACACAAAGCCTGAGCGTTTAAGTAACAGGAATCCAATCAAGAAATTCCTTTCTGCTGAAAAGATGGACAATATAAAGAGAATATAGAGAATTATATATATAGAATTATGCAACAGAGCATGATGTAAAACAAATTATTTTACCTCTGAAGGAAAACAAAAATCTGCTGGATTTAATGGTATAAGAACCCGTGACTTAGTTATTCACTCAAAACTCTTAACTCCTCTAATAACGCAATTAATAAATTATATAATAAAATCAGGAACATACCCCGACACACTTAAAGTCTCAATTATCAGAACAATCCATAAAAAAGGCAGTAAAAACCATTTAGACAATTACAGACCTATCTCAATTTTATCATCAGTAAATAATATTATAGAAAAATATATAACCAACCATTTAAAGATTTTTCTGAAAATATATAATATTATTAATAGAAATCAGTACAGTTTTCACAAAGGCAAAGGTACTGAGCAACAATTACTTCATTATACAAATTTAATTAATATTATAACTGCTATCTAATTAGCACATTTTTGTTGACGTGTCGAGCGTTTGATACCATTATACATAAAAATCTTACAAGTATGAAAAGTACAAGATTCTCTGATTCAGCCTTGAGAGTTTTTAAAAGTTATTCTAAGAACAGAAAAGCAATAGTTAAACTAGAGAACAGTGTTGATGGTTCAACTTGCATAAAAACTGGTATACCACAGGGTAGTGTTTTAGGTCCCCTTTGTTTTAATACCTATACAAACGACATTCAAAAAGTAATTACAAGTGACAACGAATACTTCTTTTCCGACGATTCTTTACGTTACATTAGATGCTAATATACTAAAACAAAAACTTACAGTTAAAAACTAACATAATGTAAATGTACAAAAAACTGATTTATACCATGATCATAGTTCAAAGACTCATAAAAAAAGCCCTTAAAGACCACTAAAGTTGCATGAAAATTTAAAATTTGATAATGAGGTGTAGATAGTTGACCGTAGATTAATGATTGGAGAAGTTTGTTAGGGGGTGTGGTCAGTTTTAGGCCTACCTTCAACGCCATAACCCCTGATGAAGACCTGAAACTCAGGTCGAAACGTAGGCATAAAATAAATAAATATTGTTTTGTTTGTTTATGTTATTCTTTGCTGGCCACACTCCCCGACAAACTTTTCCAATCATTAAAATTTGATACATCTTTTTATACGCAGGAAAATATTAATCAATTGCAAGACTGAACTTTAAAAGAATTTTTATAAGTCCTATTACCACATCTACATCATAATAGAAATGTTATTAAAGAAGCTTTACAGCTATAGCTATAGAAACAGAAAAAAATATTCTCCCGGAAGTATAAATAATTCTAAAAGTTCTAAAAAATACTACCATAGGAACAGATAATGCAAGTTTTAAATACTAAATAAAAAAGCAGATGAAAAATTTAAGCATGTTTCTCCCGGATACCATGCTCATTATTGCAATCATTAGTGATGTATGTAGTAAGAGTAAATAAAGTTCTTCGAATTTTAGTTATATCTAAAATTTCAGAACTACAAAACTAATAAACCTACAGTGATGAAATTTTAACCACTTATTGCAACACAATAAAAGATTGTATTCAGAAAATTTTGATTTTTCTGATTATATTGAGCCTCTTTCAATATACTTTCATTGAACATCTGAGCTCTATTATCACTTCTCACAATTTGGTATTCAAGACGAGTAGCTCTTAGGTCTGAATCGTTTTAGGGAAGTAGTTTACTATAAATGCTATATCAATAAAAAAAAAAATTAAAGGTGAGTGTTAGCTTCATCTTTAACATTTTTACTTTAAGAAAGAGGTTTTTATTTTTAAAATGTACCTATTTTGTTTTTTACTTACAAATAAATAGAGGCTAATATAAACTGGACAGAAAATATCGCAATTTTATTCTCTTCAATATGAATTTTGTTTGAATCAAATATCTTTAAAACCTAGAAGCTACAGAGCTTAACACACATCTCTGTAAAAGGCCAAGTAGACTGACACACCAAAACAATAGACACTGATTAAAAATCTGAACACTTAAAGAATTAATGAATACATATTTTCAGCTCTCTGGATACAAAAATAGGTAAAAAACAAAACAAAAAAAAATAATTTTGTCAGCAACTATCATTGGTAGCTTTAATATGGATTGATCCCTGTACTAACCTTCATCCTTGTTTATAGTAATATAAAGCCTCTTCACTGAGTCATCCTTCATTTCATCCAAAGCAATAGTAAGTTCATCATCAGAACATATCTTAACAATGTCACCTTCTCTATCTGTAATGCATAAATTATTTTTACAAAAAGTTATATTTTCAACATAAATAATTCAGAAACAGAAGTTTATCAGGTGTTACAGTAGGATCACACTAATTTGTCTGTTTCTTTTTACAGAATATGCCAGTGTCATGTTCCAAACATGACGTATTCATTATGCTCAATCAACTAACTGCTCATATCAGAATACAGAACTTTTAATTTTTATGTCAGAAATATAAAATGTCAGATCATTTAAGGTTAATACTATTACTTTCACATCAATAAATGAATTGTGTTAAATATATAACAGCTAATACCAAAATGACTGAAACTGAATAGGCTTTCTTTTTTTTTTATTTCAAAAACATAATAAACCCTTCATTACTATCATTAATAATTTAGGCTCTGAATATTTCAATAGATATGGAATATTCGATCAATTCTATTTAGAAGCTAAATAGTCCACTATTTCAAACTAAAATATTCCAACATTTCTGTAATTTGTAGACCTGTGAACAATAGTGCATCTAGTTTCTCTACTGTTAGTTTTACCAGGGTCAGTTTAATTAATTTATAAATAACCTCCATGAACACTCACTGTCATTTATACCAAATAATTTTTCCACGAAACAAAAGATTTATTGTGGTAGAGACGTATCAAATCAATCAAATCATAAAGTGATTTTTTAACTGTTATATCAGCCATTTCATTACTGCTTAAATATGATACAAAAGCATATTTGTATGATATGAGCTCCGAGCCATTCATCGCAATCTGGCTCTATCAGTGGCAAGGGAACAACAACTGATACACTCCTGAGGGAGTGCAGGGATGTAGAGGAGAGAGCAGAGACTTATTGATCTTATTTCACATATTCTCCACCTTTGATGGCTTTGGGTGACCCTGCCTAATCCAATATACAGTTAAACTCCGTTGTGCAAGAGTTCAATATCCCCAACAATTTATACTCCCTAGCTAATAGTTTCCTCAGTAATAGAAGCATCAAGATCAAAGGTATGTATTACAAGTCTGAGAGAAAAATTGAAAGGAGATGCTGAAGGGCTCAATTCTTGGTCCTGCCCTGTAGAAATTAGTTTGATGAACTACTAGGGGAATCAAAATACAGAGGGTTCCTTGCCATGGCCTATGTGGACCACTTGGCAGTCACTGTACCTGAGAGTTAGAAGAGCCAAACAGAGAGATGCATTATTCTCATTTTTTGAGTAATATGTGAAGAGAAAGGACAGGGCTCATCCTATTAACCTAGATATACTAGGAGAAAGAAAGAGAGACTAGATGAGGTCACACGCCTTGCTATGAGAACAGGAGTCTTTCACACCACTTCTTACCTAAGGTACTTATGAGATAGGATGACTCTGTCACTACAGTAGGGGTACTAAATAGACTAAGTAGGATAGGGGAGTGCATTCTGGGGCATGGGATATCTACCCAATGGATATCTATAATGCTGTGGTCTTGGGCCTCCTGAGGTACACTCCTCCATATGGAGCCAAAACCTTATGCAGGATAAGAAGAGCAGACTCAACGCTATAAAGAAACTATCTTTGCTAGTACAGAAAGCCTCAACACCGAAGTTACCATTCTAATATAATGTACACCACCATGGAAACTTTTATAGATCTCTAAAATGAAGGAAATGAGCAAACAAAATACAACAATGTCAAAATATCAAGAAAAGTTCCGAGAACTGCTACAAACTCTACCAGAACATACC
>NW_027107820.1:689286-703228 GCF_000696795.3 Halyomorpha halys | reverse complement strand
GCCAACAACCAACGGGCGTTGATGACCAGGCTGTTAAACGCCCTTTCAAAACTAACAAACAAACAAACAAACAAACATGAAGGAAATGAAAATTCTATCGATTTTAAGACTGTTTATTGATTTATTCTAAAGTTTTAGATTTCTGACATATTAGGTACTTTTATTAATTTTTGGAGACATGGAAAATGTTAATGCTAACATTTTTAAGACGGTGAACTCGTATATTAATTTATTCAAATTTTTTATATTTCCTTTTAGATTTTTGTCAAAGGTGTGAAAAATGAACATACTAATGATTATAAGATTGCAAACTCACGCATCAGTTCTTATCACTTCTTCAGGGAGTTCATCTACTGGATACATATTTCATTCTCAAAAAATATTTATTTATAACGAACGGAAGAGGAACATAAATTTTTTTACATATTGATTAACCAAAGGACCAAGAGTTAGCAAATTTATGCAAATGAAACTAATTCGATTTTTGAATAAATCAAAGTATAGAACTCAGTAATTTGGTATAAATCATTGATTACATGATTTAACACAATTGCTTCTCCCCCATACTTCTCTCTCCTTTTGGTCAAAACAAGAAAACTCTGAATTTTGAGACCTGAACTTTTGGAAAATAATAGGTTTACTCTTACAAACAGTACTAATTAGATCAGAATTCATCGTTGGAACAAACCTAGTACAAAATGCTCCAATATCAATTTCATTAATGTTAACTCGTTACTTTGGCTCTTTACTACTTACATACGCTGACGTCCTTGGCACACCTTTACTTCAAAATCCACTTATCTAATTTGGATTACAATAGAAGATTATTGTAAAAATAGGTCTAACAACGACTTTATCTAATTCCATATGCTGTTTTCACTACTACCTTATCCAGTAGGTTTCTCAAACATGAAATCATTGATCATAAAATATCAATGTTATGGATATGATCAAATAGAAATGGCAAGAGAGCCAGACTGTCTTATATAATTAGCCCACCATTTTTTTATTTAAAATAATTTCTTTTATTTTCAAGCTTACTAAATATATTGATACTGAAACATATTTATTTTTTATTGTTAGTCATTTATTGATATAATTACTGATTAATTTAAATGATAAAATATTGCGTAATGATTTGCAGTATTGTTGAGTTTTAACAGTGAACTTTTCTACTAAAACAGTTTTTTTATTTTTTTCTAGAATTCCCTGCATTTTCCAGAATTAAAAAATTCCCTGCATTTTCCCAATAGCAAGACACCCTGTTTTAAGTTACTTTTTAAGAGACATAAACATCTTGTTAGCAGTATCACAATCAGTTAAAGAAAACAATTAGAGCTCTCGTAGTTGTATAGATCCATTCGGCTTTTAGTGTACTATGTCTCAATCACAAGTATCTTTTCCATTACTTGGAATTTGTCATTAAACCCTATTAACATTAAAGAAAAAAGGAGGAAGGATTTCAGTCACTGAAAAAAGCGAGAGTTGAAAATGGACTTCTTCAATAGACAACTGTTGATGAATGTAACATATACATGTAATAATATGGGGCCTCATCAATTTCTTTAAAAAAAAAAAAAAAAAAAAAAAAAAAAAAAAAAAAAAAAAAAAAAAAAAAAAAAAAAAAAAAAAAAGCATATTCTCAATTCCATCTATTTGCTATTTGTTTCAACCTCACAAAATACTGCAAAATTTTTTTAACTGAACTCGTAAAATTTAATAACTATGTTAACATGATAACTTTCAAAAAATTTAACATGATCTGTTTGAGAAACTGTCGACACAGAGAGTTTGTAGGAGTTGTACTTACTTATAACCCAAATGATTACAATAAATGTGGACAGAATCAACAGAAAAAGATAAAAAACAAAAAAGTAAAACATAAATCAGAAGTAGAAATGATTTATACAGCTTTTTTGAAATAATCTTATGCACGAGTTAAAGAACCAGAACATACCATTTAATTTCATTTAACTACAATAGAATCATTTTTCTAAGCAGCACATAAGTTTAGTGCTACTATAAAAAACTGTAGAGGGTAGTTGCATTTTTTCCAGTAGGCATACCCATTTTTTATTTTAATAACTCAAATATGGATATCAAAATTATTTAAAAATTGAGATTTCAACCAATATTTGTAAATCAAATTTATAGTAAATACTTAATCGATAGTTTTACAAATAAAGGTTTATTATCCATACAGCAAATTATACAAATAAAAACAACTGTAGAAATACTTATCTACAATAAAATTATAAGTAAATACAATGAAATAATAAATATAAAAAATTACCTTTCCAATAAACTGAAAAAGGAATGTTTTCTAATACAGGAAAAGCAGCCATTAATTTTTGTGTGAAATAGGGATAATTGTGATATGAAATAGTTTCCATCGCTATATATCGAATTTCTACTTCATTCCCAGGCCCAGTAAGGGTGATTTTATAGTGAATTATTTGTCGATTCATTTTTCCTATAAGCTGAAACCACAATATTAGTATAGTATAATTCTATTTATTAATTTATTCAATGTGATTAGTATAAACATTAATTAATAATCTGAATGTAGATTGAATATACATAATCTATAAAGAAATTACTTTTTGTTTAAAAATAGTATTATTTTATGATTTTCTGCTTCAAAAATCTAAAGAAGAAATGACGCATTCATCATAATACGTCAATGATCATAACAAAATTTAAAAACGAACAAATCTACGTCCTATAAATTACTTTCATTTAAGTATTTTATAACAACAAATAAATAAACAGTTTAACATACCTAAAAACACCTTAATAGTTGACAGGAGCAAATAGACAACAATAAGACCCAGAGCAAACAATACACAGTGTTGCCAAAGGCAATGTTTTTACCTATTGAATGTTGTTCCTGCTTAATAACCATCATACTGTTTATTCATTTTTGATGTATTGATAAATTAATTGATATAACTAAAATATTCTATAATCACCCAGAGCGTTTTACTAATGTTTATTTTTTCATCAATACTGTAAATTTTATTTTCTTGTATTTCTCCCCAAAAAATTAAAACATCTAAGAATTTCAAGCTGTCAGCAGTTTAGATTGAGCTCTAAGATTTGAGTGCTTCCTTGTTAACAATTATTCTGATCGGATTTCTACTAATAAGTAGAGTTATCTGTTTAACTTCTTCCGAGTTAAACAGAGACGCCTCCTCCCCGCCTTCTCTTCTGAAAAAATCAACACTATTACAATTCGTTTTCTTCTCAGCCATATTTTTTGCTTGAATAGGTTCCATATTGCCTATGTGGCTTTCGATTACTCGTACAATATTTTTCTAGTAGTGGCGAAGCAAGAATTACTGAGGCCCTAGCAAAATTTTGAATGAAGCCCCTTGGCCTCATTCGGGAAGTCAGTAAGCTAGCTGAAATCTCCAAGTTTTTGTTTCTTCCTCTTTATGTTATATAGTGATTATTATTTCTAATTATTTTTGTGTGCTCAGAAATATTTAATGTAATGAAAGAAATCTGTAGTAACGTGGAGTTGTGTGGGAGCAAATTGACTGGAAACTCAAATTCGTTGAGGACTTCATCTACAACATTAAATATTTAAATATCTTAAAATAATTTTAAAACCAGTTATTGAAAAACTTGTTATTAAAGAAACTTTTTTCTCTCAGAACCACGATTCAAAACACACACAGAGGAAATCATAATTGTGACTGCTGTACAACACCCCAAAATGGCTGGAAACTCCATTTCTGAGTCAGTACCTTAAGCACAATAGACAATTATGAATCATGGAAAAATAAAGTGCATCATAGAAATTTGAGCATTAAGCGGTTAAAAACGACAATTGGCGTTTTATCCAGTTCCTTGGACAAAATGGACAGATTATGGGTCAATCAGTACTTCTGTAGATGTCATACGACCACGAACACTGTGGCGGATGTGAGAAATACTGCACTGCAAATTTTCTTTTGATTTATATGTTTACTTGGTCGGTTAATTACTTGTATTGTGGTTTCAGTATTTTTTTTTCTTTCTTAGTTTTCATATGTTAATATCACATTCCTTCTGAGTTTTTATCAATCAAAAGAAAAAAAATTGGGAATTCACTTATACTTAAGAAAATGCAGCGAGTATTTCCAAATTTAGGCTCCGTTGTCTTGTGTCTACAACTTTGTATGTTTTACTTGTATTTGCACAACTTTGTATTGTTAGTAATGATGTACTTCTTTGACTCATTTCTATCTCTGGTAGGTTACAAGGTGGTTACAGTTATTGTTTGTTTACAAATATGTCGTTTGGTATAAACCCCTTTCAAAAGCCTGAATTATCCCAGAAAGAATACTTAAAGAGGTACCTTTCCAAAGATAAAGGTGAAAAGAAGAAAAAGAAGGTTAAAATTTCTTCATCTAGTCATCTTAAACGGTAAATAGTTGCCTTTTCTATTAGCTTTTGTGTTTTTTCTGTTGTTTAAATCACTGTTTTTAAATTTGAAATATTTTAGCTCTGTAATTATCGATGATGACCTTGGCTTACCAAATGTAGCATCTGTGGAAGATGAAGAATATAATCTGGACTACTTAGGTGATGAAGCTCCTCAGATAGCTGGTATTATTGACGAAAGACCACCTGAAATCAAAGCTAAAGAAAGTCATGGGGATAATAGCAAGTGGAAGCCATTGGGAGATCCTGGAGGATCAGATTTTGTTACTAATAAGCATCCAATGTCTAATGGACAATCAAATAATGAAAACAGTGTCATGGCAATTGAAGGTGATGCTTATTTTTCACGAGACAAACATAAATATTCTAGTGAAAATACGGCACTCAAAGACAGGTAAGTAGATTTTTAACAATTTTCATATCTAGTGTTTTTAAGACATAAAATTTCATAGCATGATCAATGTTGGGTTATTTGTTTTTCTTTTCTATTAATAATTATTCACATAAAGTCTTGAAGATCTTGCTATTCAATCTATATAATTAAAATAAAAATCGGCTATTGTTAAAAAAATAAAGAAAAGAAATGAGTGCCAAGAAACTATTTGTTGCAAAAAATAGCAAAGTCTTGCAGATTTGAATTGTCATACGAACTGACAGCACCGTATTTCAATGTTCGACATCCATTTCCAGTAATGCTCTGAATCGATTCAAGAAATGTTTTTTGAAAGCGATGACTGATAGTATTCAATGTTAGAATACTTCTTCAAATAATTTTCCAGATCTCCTATGTAACTTTTTGGTATATTTTCCTCTAAATTTTCTTTGTTCAGTTAGTCTATGAATTTAATAAAATTATTATCCAAAAAAGAAAAAAGTTTACTTTCATTTATGTATATATATATATATATATATATATAAGTTACGGTATGAGTCAGCTGGGGTAAGGGTAGTAGAGGGTAAGGTAATAACTTAACTGATTTGGTTGTTATAATCTGATAATCACAAAAACTGGTCCCTGTAAGATGTTTCTGTAAGTATGGTTCAGCCTAAAGCAAGATCCACTACCTCAGCCTTAGACTTAAAATAGAAGATATCCTAATCCTGTTAATTGGAGCTTAGAAAAATGAATTAAATGTTTATGTAAAAGATATTTTGTTAACAACTTGGCTGTTTAAAGAAATAATTACTAACTTAACTAATAACCTGAGAATAAAAATTCTGAAAATTAATTATTGTTTTGTTATGTTAATTTGTTTTACCTTTAAATTTTTCAGGGGTTCAAGAGATAGTGATTCGGACCTTTCTCCACCTCGAAGTAGAAATAAGTATGGAGACAAATCTAAAAAGAGGTATGGATTTTATTTTGTACTTAATTCATTTTAAAAATAACATTAAATTTGATGTTTTTATTTATGTAATCCTTAAATATTGCTTAAATTTATGATCAGAACTAGAGTGGTATCTGATCACCTTCAAACCTCTAACTTTCGTTCTTGGTTAATTAAGACAATTGGCAAATGCTCAAATGCATTTTTTTTTTATCTGAAGAACATAGCTGTGGTTCTTTTATACTATAATTTAAATATAAAAATTAAATTATAAATACTTAATAAATCTTTTTCTTTTTCCTTATCTTTATATCATGGATCTCTTCCTTGATCAATTTTCGTTTTCCCTGAAGCACTTTACATTTCTGATGGGATTAAAGCCTGAAGTCACCATAAATAATGTAAAATTACTAAAATTATTGGAACACTTTCCTATATATTACTATACTACTTTCTAAACCAGAACAAAAATATTTACAGACATTAGAGCTTACACTTGAAGCTGTTAAGTATTTGATTTTGCTTATTTTTAAAGCAAATGGAAAAATGGGTACATTTGTGAGAGTGAATTAAAATAATTACCCTAGGCCATCTTACTTCATTGAAAATAATTACCATGATTTTAGGTTCAACCAGCTTCCTTTTTGATGTTTTATGCAAAACTGAATAAAATAAGGTAGAGGGTAAATCTAGATATGAATTTATTATATTTTCATTTTTTTCATACTTTCATTTCAAGTGTATGTTCGAACAAATGGTAAAATTTGTGTGGATTATGGGAGACTTCTTTTTAAATTCAATTCACTTCTTGCAAGTCTAAAAATATTTAATTTTCAAACGGTAACAAACCAATATTATTCTTGTTGCCAAGAAATGTACTATTCTCTCATAAATTAACATAAAAGACCATAGACAAGAAATGTGCAGACAAAAATGCTCTCATGTATATTATTATTATTATTGGCTAATTTTTAAATTGTACGTCAATTTTTTTTTTTTAGGAATAAAACAATGTACGATTCTGATGTTTCCCCTCCCAGAAAAAGTAGATATGAAGAAAAATCTAAGAGGTATTTATTGTCTTTATTTTTTTATTGTATTTTTAATCTTAATCCATTAATAATTATTTTTTATGAGGTATGGCTGAGTTTGATTAACTTTTCTCATTCTACAAAAATATTATGGAAGAATTCAAGAGATGTAATTTTCTAATCTTTTTAATGCAAATAAGTTTATATCTTTATTTCTATAGTTTTCAAAAGTCACAATTAATGTAAACTACTTGATTTTCCAAATAAACCTACAGATAAAGAAAATGCTATTTTAATTGAATAACTAGAAATAATACCATCATCCATTCATTTTAAATCTATGGGTAATATTATAGGATTATGCCAAACCTTAATCTCAGGACTGGAACGCTGAAGATTCAATTTTACATCAGACCACTACATTCTCAAATTTACTGAACATCCCCCCAAATAAATAAGAGTAAAAACTTCTCTTTTTCTGCAAAAAAGTGTTCTACCAAACTGTGGTGGTTCTTGGATAATGGCAGTGGCTATTTCTACCAATAAATTTAGTAAATAGTATTCACCAACTCAAAAATACCTGTGACTAGCAGAGACACCTTCACTTTTTATGGTCTCATTGGTCCAGTTAAAACATTGTACAGCAGTTAGTTTCTCAATAATAGAAGAATTTAAAAGGGCTAAATTTATATAGATTTATTTTTTGGCTGTAAATAAAGAGTAGTTTATTTATTTTTAACTAGTTTATTTGTACAGGGAAATTATTTAACTTTCACATGAAATTAACTGTTGCATTTTAAATTAGCTGTTGTAAATAATTCTTGCACCCAAATAGTTACTAGAGGCACAAATACAATTTGTTTCCCAGGGGGTTGATGGGAGAATCATTCCTCTTTACTTCCTTGCCCAATTAACAGGTCATGCAATGTGGGTAGCATCTGTTGGAATGGAGGTGTTTAGTTTCTGATATCGTACTCATCTTAAGTAAATATTTTCTATTTCTTTTTACTGTTATATTAATGAATGCATTTATAGTTATTGTATTTTTCTTTTATAAAGCTAAATGGCTCAAGGAATTTTAGTTATGCTGGTCATCTTAATATACAATTTAGTGGTATTTAATACCAGCTAGGTCTTATTCCGATTGAAATTATTTGATAGGATACAAATAGTGAATTTTCAAAATATCTTCCTCTAAATTAACTTTATTGTTGTTTATTTGAAATGTTTAACCATCTCTTACTGTTAGAAGTAAGAAATAATGGATAAATATTAACTATGTAAGAATTTGGTAACTTAAAGAGAAAGGTGTTACTATCATTGCTGTGGAAATATAAATACTTCTTAACTATTATCAATAGAACCATGAAAACTGAAAAACATACTAATAGTTTTTTTTTTTCTTAATCTATAAATGGAAAGTTGTAATAAGAGTATTATTATTTTTCCAATGTTGCATGGTATGTGAAAGTTGTATGATCTGCATACCAGATCTTTCCTTTTTTTTTAGCAGTAAAACAAATCTAATGACAGTGTTGGTCACATTACTTTGTTTTGCTTCTGGTACTGTCTTTCTGCATGAAAGCCCTGCAAAGTGGAGCTAAACATTGGCAAATAAATACTTGATAATCATTTTTTGTTCCTTCTTGACCACTCCCCTGACCATCTCCTTCATATTTATATTTAGTATAGTATATTTTATAATTTGTGTGGTATGTACTCAGGGCAGTGTTATTTTTTAATATTATTATTAAATTTTTAATAATATTTATCCAGCTACAAAATTAAATTGAATAAAAAAACACCACCACCGTCGACAAAAAACTTATAAATGTAGCCATAGGTAGCCAATATTTGATAGTCCTTTGTTATGTAACCAAAATGATGGAAAAACCAAGTAAGCCTTCTAATAATCTCCATTCCTATAATTTTATTGAAATATTTCCTGTTATGATAAAAATATTGGAAAAAGTTATGGGTCGATGCAAAACCATTACTTAACTTACTGCATTATTTGAAATTCTTTTTTTGTGATTTGTTTTACTTTTATTATTATTTTGTTTTCAGCTTGGTTGTATTTACTGTGGATTATTATTTATTTCTCTTTTTAACAGGAGGGGAAGTGATTCTGATCTCTCACCCTCTAGAAAAAACAAGTATGAAGACCGAGCAATAATGTATGACATATTTATTTGAATATAATTTCAATTTAATAAATGATTTCTAGTTGTTTCTTTTATGCTGTTATTCTAGTTTTGTTATGTTTATTCTTATAGGAAAGGAGGTGATTCTGATTTCTCCCCTCCTAGAAAAGATAAATTTGGAAACAGAAGAGCAAAGAGGTGGGACATATTTATCTGTTAAATAAATGATTAGTTGTTTGTTTTATGCCATTTTTATTTAGTTTTTTGTTTATAGGAAAGGAAGTGATTCTGATCTCTCCCCTCCCAGAAAAAATAAATATGGAGACAGAGCAAAGGGGTTAGAAATATTTACTTGTGTATATTTTAATTAAATAAATATTTTTAGTTTGTTTTGTGTCATTATGTAATTTAATTAAATTATTTATTTTTTTTTTATAGGAAAGGAAGTGATTCTGATCTCTCCCCTCCTAGAAGAGATAAATATGGAGACAGAATAAAGAAGTATGAAATATTTATTTGTATTTAATTTCAGTTAAACAACTTGACCACGGTTGACAACACATTATCATCTAGCCATGGCTTCTTGGGAGCATGTTTGACGATAAGCTATCGTCAAGACATGTCACTTTTTTAGCTTGTTTGTGTTGAGAGTGGTGGGAAGAGCTCCACACCTCATTTACTCCTTGGATTGTCCCAAACCGTGTTTAGCACTGTCCTAGCTTCCATCAGCTATGATCATTTTGGTTCTTCCACCTTTGAGAATTTATAGACTCCTTCAATTTTTTTTTATTATTGAATTTATTTTTTGAACTTTATAAATTTATTTATGTATGAACTCTTTTATATAAAAGTGCTGCCGCGGTCAAGGTGTTACCAAATAATTTTTAGTTGTTTGTTTTGTGCTATCTTACTAATTTTTTGTGTGTGTGTTATTTTTTATAGGAAAGGAAATAATTCTGATCTCTTCCTTCCTAGGCGAAATAAATATGGAGACAGAGGGAATAGGTAAAAAATATTTATTTGTATTTAATTGCAAGTTAATAAACTAATTTTAGTTGTTCATTTTATACTATTATACCACTTAGGAAAAATAAATATGAAGAAAGATCAAAAAAGTAGGACATTCTTGTTTGTAATATTTTTATTTATTTATTCAGCCTTATTCTGCCCTTGACAACACAGGCATGCTGCTGCAGTTTGATTAACAAAAGGCTGCAAATATTTGTATTTAATAAATTAGTTCTAGTTTTTTTATTTTGTACTATTGTTCTATTTTTATTGTTGTCTTTTTCATAGGAAAGGAAGTGATTCTTATCTCTCTCCTCCTAGGAAAAATAAATATGAAGATAGAGCGAAAAGGTAGGAAATATATATTTGTTTTTAAAACATTAATGGCCAGTGTTGCAAAAATGCAACACCCTGCAAATTAAACAAAAACAGAGGGTAGCGAGACAGATAGTGACATTACAATATATTTAGCTCTATTCCAAGAGGCAGTCCGGAACCTGGTAACGCCAAAGTGTTACCAAGTTCCAGATTGATATACTGCTCATGATCGAGCATTGTCCAGTTCAGAATTGGGTAGATATTTGGAACGCTTTCTCCCCTATTCTCGGACTGCTAAGTTACGAATATGGAAGGTTAGGTTATTCATTTCTTAGGTTATCCTTTGTCTTTGACTGAGACTGTTTCTTATTAATTCTTGTTTTACTTTGTAGGCAAATTTAGCAAAGGAAAATAATATGATAACTCTGTCCGGACTTGCTTTTTAAGGACGCAGTGTCTTCCTAAAAGTCATTTTTGAGATGAGATGATCATTGTGTTCAGAAAAAAAATACCTCTTTAGTTTGTCATGAAACAGTTAAAGCAAAAATTTTCTTAATTTTAATGTTTTAAAATGTAAATATACTGCATGGGTCCTTGAATGGGATTAACATTTGATAAATGCGTTATTTGTGACTTTTTCAGTTACTAAAATACTGTGTTCTTACAAAGCACTACTAGTGAAAAGATTTGCCTTTTTTTTTTTTTTTTTTTTTTTTTTTTTTTTTTTTTTTATTGGAATCTGTGGGAATACATTTTTTTTTCATCGGTGTGGTAATTAAATTGAAATCATCGTCTTACAGTATACTGAAAAATCAAAAAAATAGAATTAACTTCAGAGACCAATCTACACCAAGCTTGGCAGTGGTGTAGGGCTCTATAAATTGCACCAAAGAGCACAAACTGGATCTAATTAACCATATCAGAACCGAAGATATAAAATAAAATGCTTTTTATTAAATTTTAAGATCCAAAAAGTGATACTAACCTATATTCGCTTACTTACTAGATATCTCAGTACAAAATGGTTTACTTCTATACAAATGTGGGAAGATATCTCTGATCAACTAAAAATGAAGTTTGGATATCACATAAACTCTCAATAATTAATCAACATTGAGTATTGAGTACTATTTTTATAAACTAATAAAATATAACATTAACTTAATTTTTAAATGCTTTTCATATTGTATTATTAGACATGGTATGTGGCCAGTGTTGGGTTTTTACAACGGCCTAAATGGACTTTGAAATGACATTTTATGCTGCTAATTAATGTTTCCTGGTTAACACAATTTTTTTACATTCTGTAGGAATTTTTATCAAAATTTGTTATGAAAAAAGTTCTGACCACAAATGGGTTAATTGATGATTTCCAGTTGTTTCTTTCTTAAACTGATTAAAATGTAGAACAAACACAAATTTACTCAGCTTAAAAACTGGCATTACCTGAAGGAATTACCAATACCGATTTCCTCTTGATAATTACATAAATGAATTTGTAAGATAATGGTACAATATAAGCATGATTTAAAATGATGGATATTTCATGTGCGTGAATATAGTCTGAATCGAGCATTTAGATTATTTAAAATGAGTATGCTACTACAGAGAGAAACAAAATTTATTACATGGCTTAGCTTATTAATTAATTTGATTAATTTTAACTAAGAAGGTGGACTGTGATAACAATTTTTAATTTAATGTGAACAATTGACTAATTAGGGTAATTTGTGGACTGATATAAAAGACCTGCACAGAAGTGGTTTTTTAAATGATCTAAAATTTTATTAAGATTGTCCTTGAGGATGGGCGAATTGGCTGAAACGTTGGACTTAAAAAGGAATAAAAATTGTTTTGAGACTAAAATGAATAACATTTTTTTTTTATTTAAACAATAATTTTTATTGTTTCTTATTTTAATAGAACAGGAAGTGATTCTGATCTCTCCCCTCCTAGGAAACATAAGAATGAAGATAGAGCAAAGAGGTAGGAAATATTTACTCATTTAAAGTGTTAATATAATACAAGAGTTTTAGTTTGTTTTAAGCCATTATATTATTATTATTTTTTTCATAGAACAGGAAGTGATTCTGATCTCTCCCCTCCTAGGAAACATAAGAATGAAGATAGAGCAAAGAGGTAGGAAATATTTACTCATTTAAAGTGTTAATATAATACAAGAGTTTTAGTTTGTATTAAGCCATTATATTATTATATTTTTTTCATAGAAAAGGAAGTGATTCTGATCTCTCCCCTCCTAGGAAACATAAGAATGAAAATAGAGCAAAGAGGTAGGGAATATTTACTCATTTGGAGTGTTAATATAATACAAGAGTTTTAGTTTGTTTTAAGCCATTATATTATTATTATTATTTTCATAGAAAAGGAAGTGATTCTGATCTCTCCCCTCCTAGGAAACATAAGAATGAAGATAGAGCAAAGAGGTAGGAAATATTTACTCGTTTATATTGTTAATATAATACAAGATTTTTAGTTTGTTTTAAGCCATTATATTATTATTATTTTTTTCATAGAAATGGGAGCGATTCTGATCTCTCTCCTCCTAGGAAAAACAGATATGAAACCAAAGATAAAAGGTATGTCATATTTATGCTTCCTTGATTTTGAATAGTTTTGATTCTTTGTTTTCTCATTCATTTTATTTGAATAATCATTGGTTCTAGTTTGTTAAAGCCCCTACTGGCCTTGATTTTAGTTTGGTAATCAATCTATAACTGTGATACTAACTATTTTTAACAAAATTAGACTACTTCATTATGATTTATTATTTAAATCACGGGTCTCCAGACTTTTAGCCTGCAGGGCACATTGACACCTCCACCAAGTCTTGTGGACTATGACAAGTGATGGAAAACAAGAATATAAATACATCAATGTTTTAAGTCATAAACTGTCATAATGACCAACGGCCCTTCGGAAACTATTAGACATAACCTCATGGGCATGAAGATATCTGATGGAGTAATTTATCTTGGGCAAATAATTTCATTTGTGGATGGGGATGCCAAGTAAATTGAATCCAGAATAGGCAAAGCAAGGAAATTTTGGAGTCTCACATATATTTTTAAAAGTTGTCAAGACATAACAAAACAATTGTATTCAAAAGCTGTGTTATCCCAGCACTTACTTATGGATGTCAAACATGATCTCTGACTAAGAATTTAGAGAGGAAGATCACGTCTGTAAACGAAGAATGGAACCGATAATGCATGGAGTCCCCCTAAAGGATAAAGTTAGCTCGGTTTGATTAAGAAAAGAAACTATGGTTACTGATGCTATAAGCTATGGTAGGAAAATGAAGTGGACATATATAATAAGGACTATAACGCAAGCGCTGGCCCAATGAAATAACAAAACAGTGTGGCGGTTCAATATGGATGAGGCACGCTAGAGATAGGGAATTGTGGAAAACTAAATTCTAGCAACTCCGGTTTTAAGGTTTGGCTAGTCTCCGCTAAAAAGACTTTAATCTTCCACATGGAAAGGTTTATATGTCTAACATATATATTCATTTATTTTGTTCTTTAATTTTTTGCTAAGAATGATTTATTTTTGTATTCACATATAAATAAAGATTTATTATTATTATAATTATGAGCGATAGTTGACCGTGGATGATAAATGAGGAGAAGATGGTTGGGGGTGCGGTCAATGAAAAACA
>NW_027107820.1:675112-687750 GCF_000696795.3 Halyomorpha halys | reverse complement strand
TGTGTTTTTTTCATGGAATCGGGAGTCAGAAAGGGAAAGACCACGGTGAATAAGGTTTCTTATACAAGAGCAGTGCTTGTGAGTTTCATCAAGGAAAAGGTGGTCAATAAGAATGAAGCATGAGGAAACAGACAATTAGTGTATATTTCATTTTTGTTTATCCCGGTGAAAACCGGCAATGTGGGTTGAAACAATAAAAAAATAAATACGAAATATGCAGCAATGGTGTTTTTCAATTTCACAACTCTTGACCATTATCTTAGTTATTTTAATCTAATGAAGTATTTTTTAGGAATATTTCTTACTAAATTAATGATTTTCAATTGAGTTAGTTTTCACATATTTATTATGATCTTATTGTAATATTATTATAATCACTTGTTTTATAAATCTGTAGGAAAAGAAGTAATTATAATACCTCACCTCCTAGGGAAAATAAATATAATGCCAGTTCAAAGCGGTAAGAAATATTTATTTATGTATCATTTTAATTCAATTTAATAATTTAAAATTGTTTTTGTTATACGACATTATTTATTTTTTTTATGTTTTCATTCAAGGAAAGGGAATGATTATGACCTCTCACCGCCACGGAAAAATAAATATGAAGAGAAAGCTAGGAGGTATGAGATTTTTTCGTTACTGATTTCTGCTAATTTGATGGTGTTTTTGCTAAAAGTGTTAATAATTATGAGGCACCATGATAAATTGTATTTAATTTTATAAACTGATTTTATAGTTATTGTTGTTTCCTAAATTGTTTGTGTTGACAAACATTAACCAACACACAAAAAGGAACATAATGTAATATAGGACAAACGTGCTCAGTATGGCTTTAGTACTCTTTATGATAATAATAGATGTTTTACATCCAATTTTTTTCTGAATAATGTAACGTAATAATGTTCTATTTAATTCAATTTAAGACCCTATTTTTTATAACTGAGTCATAAGTAGATGAGTCATATATTTGATGGCATCTTAAGTGTGAAAGCTATATCTTCAAAAATTTATCTTTTATAATAACTTTAACTTAAAGTGAGGACTTATGAAAATTGGGTGATACTAATTGTGTGAAAATGGTTTTTATGTCTTTAGGTTGTAAATAGTTTTTATAACCTACCCAAGATCGCTAAACCATTGTTCACTATTTACATCAATGTCTTACCCTAGTACTTTTATATTGTAGGGAACAAAATTATTCTGATCTTTCGCCTCCCAGGAAAAACAGGAATGAAGAGAGATCAAAGAGGTATGAATTATTTATTCTTTGACTGATAGAATAATGGTGTCATAGTTATTTGTTAAAGTTGCCCATTGTGCATTATATTAACTTCTGTTTATTAGGAGAGGAACTGATTCTGATATTTCAGCTTCTTCCAAAAACCATTCTGAGAGAAATGATAAGAGGTAATTTCCTTAGAATTATCTATGATACATGTTTCATGCATGGGTGTGTTATATTTGAATAATATTAGAACAAACCTGTTGTGATGATCGCCACACCTGGGCATGGTAAAAGTGAAAAGAAGTTGTTATGAATTTTTTAGAACCTCAGTTGATATTTAGTTACCTCTGCTATTCCGAATTTTTCCAGATCAACTTTCAATCGACTACTTCAATAAACTTTTGTTATTTAATTTGTAATTTTAGGTTGACCTTTCAAAGGCTTTACATATGTCATTGAAAAGCTATGAAATTGTAGTTTTTTATTGATTTTATTTGGTGTTCTGTAAAAAGGGCTAATCCAACAATTTTCAGAAGAGTATATTTTTTATTACCTGCATTGGAAAAATTGTATATTAATGAAAAATCTACAATATGTTTATATTTTTGGGAACCTGGGACATTCTGGATCGTGTTTCATATAGGATAAACTGGGGTAATTGTGTCCCAAAATAGCTGTACATAACTTTCAGCCTTCATTTCCGGTACAGTAATTTTAGTTACACTTATCCTCCTCCTCCCCAGAATTTAGAGGATATAATGTGGATTACACAATGATAAGGGATTTGAAAATTACATTGATTTTTTTATTATTTTTTTTTTTTTTTAAGGACCTCCATGGTACTAATTTCTTCTCATTCAATTAGGACAGATTGCTAAATGACCTTTAGTTCTCATAATATTGTAATTATTTTCTAGGGGAATAAAAGTGGAAAAAGATGGAATAGATTGGTAAAAAAAAAACGTTTTTCTCAAATTCATTAGTAAAAAAAAAAAGTTGAATAAACAAAAAGGTATAATAAAATTGTTTTTATTAAATTCCTAATTTGATCTGTGAAATCACAGTCCTAAAAATTCTTATGGAGCAAATATGTCTGGTACACTTTTGCCCTACCCAATTAAAGCTATGGGCATTTGTATACCAATGTGAAATATTGGGTCGCAAAATAAGTTCGTAGTGTTTTTTACTGGTGATTTCAATAAAAACCTCAAATTCTTGTAAATATTTTTAATCAATTATATATATCCATTATATATACTTATAGATTATATTTACTATATAGATTATATACCCATTTTGATCTATTACATGTTGCCATCTTTCAGGTAATTTTTTGATTCTGTCCTCTCAGAACTTCTCAGATTTTTGCGTAATGAACTCCTCTATGTGCGTTTTGCAGTCCTCGAGCGAATTAAAGTGTTTCCCATTAAGATAGTTTTGAAGGGTCTGAAATAAGTGAAAATCTGTTGGGGCAAGGTCTTGTGAATAGGGTGGGTGTGGGATCACATCCCAGCCAAACTCCAATTAAATATTTCTAAAAAAAATTGCTAATTGATAGAGTCCAATGAATTCTTTTTGCAGATTTTCCTTTTCGGAAATAAAAAAAAATCATTAAATGACGAAAATGAATTTGTGCAAGAAAAATACCACTTAAAGATAAGGAATCTTGGTTGAAACTGATGCATAAAAGCACCTTAACTAATCCTTTTTTGTAATATATAAATATTATTGACCAAGTAAACAGGATTTTATAAACACAGAGAGGATTAAATTAAAATATTGAAAAACGCAATGAACTACAACCCAATACAATTGAAAAATACATTGTTAAACAATATACTATTCCCTGTAATGCAAAACATGAAAGTTCTTCCAATTTGTATGCTAAGTGGAAATACTATTCTTACTAACAAGTCGAGTTAAGTTACTGTACTGTAATGCATGCAAAGTTCCTGACTTTTTTTTTTTTGCTGCAACTTTTTTTAATTGCCAGCTTTTAATAGCAATTAAAAGAAGTTGAAAACACCACTGGAATTAATATTGTGGCTTCAGATACAACTGAAGCCTTTTTTTTAATCATTGCATCTTTACTGCAGTTCACCCTTGTTAAACAAATTAGTACCAATGACTATTCCAATAAAACAAATAAAATCCTCTATTAATTGAATTCACCCTTTTCATAGAACACTGATAATTTGTTTCTGATTTTTTCTTGTTTGTGTTTTGATACCATGATAACAAACATTGCTTGACAACTCATTTTTAAAGAACTTACAAACCAAATAATTTTTGCAATAATTGTAAAATATATATTTTTTAAAATTAAAAGTGATAATAATTTTATTTACTCTAATAAAATTAATTATTAGAGCATTTATTTGAACAAAAAGTTTATTTTAATAAAAAAAAAATTAACTATAGGGGTTATTTGAATAAATAAGATTATCATTTTTCATTTTTAAAAAAATCATTTGTTTTGCCTAAGGGACGCAAAATGTCCATTCACTCATCACAACAAAAGCAAACTATAAAATAAAATATTGTCATAAACAAATTTTCAGTGTTCTATTAAAAGGACGAATTACAAAAATTAGGTTTTTTTTTTTTTTTGGTTTTTTTTTTAGTGATGGAGAAATATGTTTTGATTTATCAGATTATGTCATCAGCAGTCCTGAGAAATAAGTCTTGAGACCCCCATTCATATTTGTATGAATGTCTATACTCCCCAACTAACCCATCTTGTCCTAGATTGGCTAAAGTTTACACACAATTTAGTACTCATCTTAAAGAGCTCTTTTTTTTTTTTATATTTAACTGATGTAATGGATCAATAGAAATTATGAGAGATAGTTGACCGTGGATGACTAGTACAAGGAGAAGACGTTCGTGGGTGTGGTCAAAATGAAACACAAATAAGTTGATGTAACTTATTTAATTGTGCCAATGTTTCGGCTAAAGTTTCTAGCCTTCACCAGGGCTAAGAACAGAACAAGATAACAACCAATGAGTATAGAAAATAAAAAATAAAATATAAACAGAATGACATAAAGTGAATAGTTTTAATTAGATAATGCGGTCAATATTTCTTAAAAGTTACTTTGTTGTTGGTTAATTTTATTTATTATAACTTTAAATATAATTTACTCTAATTTAATACTCACTAGATGGATTTTAATTTTCAGATTAGATAAAACTCTTGATGGAAAGAAAGCAGGTTTACAAGATGCCAAAAATCTGAAAGAAGAATTAAATAAATTAAAGGAACAAGAGAATGCCTTGTTTGATAAGGTTGGTTTTTTTTTTTTTTTTTAATGAAAAGAAGATACAAATTTTATGTATGCCTATCATAATATATTTCGAGATTGGAGATAGCATAGGTTTATATTTTGTTCCAGTATAATATAAATTTTATGAAAAATATTTTATAGCAATGATTATAAATTATGTTTATTATTACAAAAATAAATTTTTGTATTAAGTTTCCTGATGTAAAAAAATAAATAATAATAATAATTTTCTGTCAATTTTTGTTATACCTAGATGAAAGCCAGTGTTTCTGGACAAACTGCTGCTGCTATTAAGAGAGATAGGAAAACAGGTAAAATACGAGATACTGATAAAGAAAAAGAAGAAGAGGTGAAAAAGTCTACCAAAGTAATCGAGAGGGAGAATAAATATGCTAGATGGGGCAAAGGGTAAGTTTTTCTTATTCTATAAAATTATTTTGAAAAGTACTAATATCAAACCAATATACTCATGTATTTATTAGTTTAATAACATACCAGTCATGGTGGAGTTTGGTTTTTATAGTCGTTATGGAGGCCAGTATTTATAAAACCTTCATTATCAAATTTCATGATTTCAACTTCAACTGAATAAAACTGTTTTTTTATTGTTTAAAAATTATTTATTAACAAAAAATCTTTTACATACATTTATATATAATGGATAGAACTACCTACTTTGTGGGGTGAGCCTGGGTCTGCCTCCTCCCTAGCAGCCTCTTCCTGCCAGTCACAGCAGTTCTGTTTCGGGTATCCAGCAAGGCTCTTACAACCACCGTATTCTCGACTACTCCACTCTCCTCCTTCGGTAAAGCACCTTCCTCTGAACTTTCACATGAATTGATCTAAGAATCTACCTTGACACCTAGGAATATGTTGATATCTTTTCGTATGTCATATAGTTCTTGTTTTTCTTTTCCTCCTGACTCTTATTCTTTTCCTCTTCTCTCTTATTGCTCAAAGATTCTCCTATGCTTTTGCCTCTTAAATATAGGACCTGTTGGTCGCCCCTACTTCTGACTCATGAGTGTGCTCTCAGAAACCAGTATTCTGACCATGGTCTCATAGTGGTTGATTTTGTTATTAAAAGGATCTATCAAATATATATGTTTTATTAATTTGTGAGAATTTGAATGTAGAATCTGTCGAAGTGGCTCTGCATAATTAATTAGTTCTGTACTCCAAATCAATTTGTGAGATACTCTATACCAGAAGACCTTGCATAAAATGAAAATTAATATGATTAATTAGTTTCAGTTGGATTCTGAGTTTCGATTAAAGTTGTTTTTAACATATCCTCTTGGTTATTCCTCATATCTATTTGACCATTTCGTTTTTACCTTTTTGTTTTGGTTTTAACTTAACCTATTTAGGTTAATATTCTCAAATAATAATTTTAAACTCTAGCTTAGCTTTTCTTCCGTCCTGGTTTAATGTATCTTAGTTTTCATTTTCAACTCTCACTTTAAACATGTCATTTATGTTGAACATATGTGTCTTCCCGAATCCTAGTTTGAACGTTTTTTTTAATAGTTTTATCTCTCTCAAAATGTGTCATAGTAAGTGAAACTGTAATTACTTATTATTAATATCAGTTGTATTAAGTCTCTCATCTCAAAAGTATATATGAAAATAAATTATGAAGTGACTCAAAAGTCCTGAGTTTGTTCATTCTCAAATTTCCCTAGTTCAGATCCATATATAAATCAATCGTGGATATAGATCAAACCCGCATTTTCCTGAAGAAAATTTTAGGAAAAAATATCGATCTATATCCTGGCAAATATGGTTTTTCATATCAGGTCCTGACTAATTTTCCACTCTAAAATGGTAATAACTAAAATGTTAGGATCTTACAGATTTTGTTTTTTACTTTATGGTGTAATTACTATTGTTTCTCATCAATTTTTTTAAAACTGATGTTATATATTTGTATTAATTATTTTATGGATACATGTTTTTCATTTAGAGAATAAAAGTAAATATTTATATTTTACATAGGTTGAAGCAAATTGAAGAAGCTGAGGAAAGAGTTGCTGACTATCTTCATGAAGTTAACAAACCTTTAGCTCGCTATGCTGATGATCAAGATCTAGATAGAATGTTAAAAGCTAGAGAAAGGGAAGGTGATCCAATGTTAGATTATATCAAAAATAAACAGGCTGAATCTATTGATGTGGATAACAGAGGTATTATTTATCTTATTAATTTAGTTTTAACTATAAAACTCTGCATTAAATATAATGATTTAAAACTTTAATTGTTTTAAATAGTATAATCTATGTTGTCATACTTTTTTCCCTCTGTTAATTCTGTACATTATTTTCATAGATTAATTGAAAGAATTATTGAAGCTCTGTACTACTGTATACAATATAATATAATAATCGCATTACTATAAATTATAGAAATGAGGAAAAGATGGTCAAGGGTGCAGTTAGTAAAGAAACAGTGATAAGTAAAACTTATTTATTTGTGCCAACGTTTCGACCTGAATTTCAGGCCTACATCAAGGCTAAAAATAACAAAACAAGATAACAACCTCAATTTAGAGAAAGAAACATCAAACAAAGTTAGAAATATACTTAATAATAAATTAATTATATAATAGTTGATACTAATAGAAGACAAAATATAATATTGTAGAGATAAAAATTATACAAAACAAATGATAAAAAAAAGTTATTAAAAATCAGACAGTCCTCATGTTAATAAAGAAATAACACACTATGAAAAGTGTGGAAGGAAATTTAAATGATGAGTATTTGAAATTAACATAATAAAATATGGAAGTAATGATTAAAAGTATATAAATAGTGGAAACTATTTAAATTAACATTATGAAATATGTGAAAGAAAATAATATACAATGGGCAAGGAAGAAATTGGGTTATAGGCTACAATGGATAAAAGATGCACAGTAATCCAGATAAATAAAAAGTAATAAGCTAAAATAAATATAGAATGCCCAGAAGAATGAATAAGGAAGGAACAAGATGAAAGAGATGTGTGGGAGTGGGAAGAAGGTAGACAAATTTTTAAAAAGACAAAGAAACTAACTTACTTGGGTGGAGTTGCCATTAAGAGTGGGTGTGGAAAATCTCGTTCAGTAGAGAGTCGGCTTACGGGTTAAGTACAAAAATATGTTAAATGTAGTTGAAATATTTCCTGGCATATAGAACTAAATGTGAAACATAACAGAGATTATATATGCAAGTTGTTATAAATGGCAATATAATGCCAGTTGCAATAAGTGGTTATAGATGGCCGGTATATTATAAATGTTATATTAACATCAATCTACGGTAACAAACACCTAACTATAAATTATAGAAAATATTTTTATACTTTTTTGCTTTAGTAATGCTTTCTATACCAATGATTTAAATGAATGGTGTGGCTGTTTCCTAGCACATGTTAATTCTTATTTCTAAACTAAGCATTTATTTTATCTAAAGTTTAATAATTCTGTTTTTTCTCAAATAAATATACTTTATATATATATTATAATTATATTATATATCACTTCATATTACAGGTAAACCTACATATCAAGGATATTACTTACCAAATAGATTTAATATTCGACCTGGTCATAGATGGGATGGTGTTGATAGATCTAACGGTTATGAAAAACAGTGGTTTGAAAAGCAAAATGCTAGAAAAGCTTTACAAGAAGAGGCTTACAAGTGGAGCACTTCTGATATGTAGAGCAAAGGTTAGTGATTTAATTATTATTAAAATTTCATAAAATAACATCTAATGAAAAATCCCTTGGGAAATTTTTATTTTTTCTCTGAGTGCTACTAGTAGATTATGGTTACTATGATTTATCTCAAGTTTTGAAAAATGGTTAATTATTCATTAATAAAAAAAGAATAGTCTGTACATCTTAATTTAGTTACATTATGTCAATCACAAAGTATGTATTTATTATGAAAGTGTTTCTCAGGTTAGTAAGGAACTCTCTAAAGACAAGAGAACCATTCTTGGAGCAGTAGAAGTTACTCAAACACATAAAATTAAATATCACTGAACATATTCTTCTCCCATTGTTCCCAAACAATCATTATTCTGAACAAAACTCCTTCATCTCCCCTTTTCTGGGCTCCTCACTTTCACCAACCCCTTACTCCATTTACATTATCGATCTCCCTGATTCCATTCACCACTCACAATGCCACTTATTTATCCTTCCATCCCTCCGAGATGCCTGAGGCCATCCAAACGATAAGATACAAGAAGATATAGATAGCATTAATGCATGGGCGTTAAACAACGATTTGAGATTGAATGTTGGAAAAGGCTAAGGCCATTCTTATTGGTTCTAAGCGCCTCCTTTTTTCCCTCTTACTTTTCCTTTACAACTAACCAATTCACTTCTATTTCACGATAAAAAACCTTGGATTCACCTTTGACCAACACCTCTCCTGTAATAATCATATTTCCCAGATGCATATCCATAGCTTTATTTAAACAATCCCTAAGAGTCCATGATTCCATTCCTTAAAATACCCGTCAGCTCTTATTATCCTCTCTTGTTTTATCCTAATTATTGACTACGGTTCCTTGGTCTAAGGAGGTCTATCTACTAGTCGAGAGTTAAGACTAAAGAGGACGCATGAATTGTTTAGTAAGATTTATCTTTGGGTTTCCAAGGCGCTCTTATATGTCCCATTGGTATATCGGGTTAAAGTGGCTCTATCCAACCTCCCAAAGGCAATAAATCCTTAGTGTTTTCCAAATCAAAGTCTTTAAAATAAAAAAAAACCTAACTATTTCCTTAAACACCTCACTCTTTGTCCATCTATCCATTCATTAAACACTAAATCCCAACGATTTATATATTCCCTCCTATAGAACCATCTCCATCAGGAAATCCTCCATATATGTGCAATCTCCTTCTGAAATTCTCTTCCCATCTTTATTTGCCAATCCTCATCTATCCCCTCCTTTAAACAACGACTATGCCTTCACTTACTACATAACCAAATCTTCACATCAATGTGATCAATATATATAGCTATTTATTGATTACCATTATGAATTGTAATTCGACCTAATATTTTAATCTAATTTTAACCTGCATACTGAAACTTTCTAAATGTTTGCCAGTCAATCCTAATGTTTAACCATGTATTTTTTCCTAGAGGACATATGTCCTAGAATAAAATTATTTTTTCATTTTATTTCATATTAATATAGTATCCTTATTTTGGACCAGTGATATAATTTAGAAACTAGTCATAATAGCTCACTCTCATTATGTGAAAACTATTATGGTTGATAAGATTTGTCTATTTTGCAATATCTATAAATTGCAGATTGCTTTTTTACAAACTTAACTAGCAAAAGGTTAAGCAAGTTAAAGCAATTAAACAGGTTTTGTTGTTATTAGACAGCAGTACTATTTATAATTGTTTGATCAATCTTTCAAAATATCAACTTCTGACCTACTTGAAAAAAAAATACAGGTTCCTTTCATTTTCATAGAGCATGGTGGAAATATTAAAGTAGAATAATATATTCATAATGATTTTTTGGGAACAATGGGACTAGAATATGTTCAATGAAATTTAATTTATTGTGTTTGAGTTACTGCTTCAGAATGGTTCTGTTGCTTTTAGAGAATTCCTTATTTATCATAGAAACACTTTCAGAGTTCTTTTTTACTTTTCACATTAATTTTAGATTAACATTTTCCATTAATTCTACCATTTGGGATTAAATAGCTATAGATCAATGTGTAACTCTGGGGTTGGGAGTCCTTACTTGGGCACACTCAGTCTTTATAAAATGGGTGCATAACTTAGATTGAAACACAACCTGAGAGTTGAGATTGTCTACACTTATAACCATCAGTCTAGAAATATTATTTCCGTATCAAATACTGAGGCGAAATGAATAATGGCTTTATTCAAAGGATGATTAGTGATTAGGCTTGAAATTACATAACAAATATTATGAATTTAAAAATTGATGTGCAATTTTCAAGAACTTATGTTCATATGTATAACTGTTTCAATGGTGTAGTATTTGTTTATCTGAGGACTTACCATGGAGATAAGGATTCAGTTTCCTTTACTGGTTACCTTGTGGAACAAGTGTAGGATAGATTATTGTTAGTTTAAGTTTAACTTAATTGTTATATTCCTCCATATTTCAGCTGACTACATATTAGCAAGCAAATGTTTTTTCTCAGTCTTATTAGTGCTAGAAATGCTTTGCTCATGTATGTTATTGTACTGTATTTTCTTATTCCATAGTAACTAAAGGATTTTAAACTGTTAGAAATTAATATAATTTTTGTTATTTAACATACTGACATATTTTTTATTTTTAGGGAAAAATGATGCGTTACATGAAAAAACAACTGAAAAGAATTTTCTAGTGAGTTTTTTTACTTATGTCATGTCCGAGTTTCGGAAGCAGAATTGGGTGGCTATGGAATCTGCAGTTTATGAACTAATTTTGGATGAATATTATATTTATTAATTACATTGATACTGTAATGTATTTATGATTTAATTGCATTTTCGGATATACCCAGCCTTGTCCTGTCATGAATTATAGGTCTTTGGTTCGATATTTTTAAATTTTATGAATTATAAAAGACATAGTTACTGCATTTCTAATATTTGTTTGAATCCAAGAAATATATTTTCATAAAGTTAAGTAAGTTAGGCTAATTGAAGTTTGACAAAACCGAAGACTTATGGGATCAAAGAAGAATGTGGTTATAGTAAAGAGAAATGATTTTTGTAATTAATTAATTTATAGCTTGAATAAATTTACTGAGTATTTGAAAACAGATTAAAATGAGTTTTATGAATCATTGTGTACTTAACTTTCTAATTCCTGTTTTTAAAATGTATAAACTTTTCCTGTAATTATATTTCTAACCTTACAAAAATGGAATGAAAATTGTGAGGAATTGTGTATGGTTGATCTCTCTATACAGCCCATGTTTATACCTAGCTGTATTCTGGCAATCAATTATATATGGCTTATGAAATAAGCCACAGTTTTTTACTTATGGCTACATACACATTAAGTTTCCATTTTATTAAAACTAATTTCTAAGTCAGATTTTAAACTATAAATTATGTATATATTGTACAAAGCTGTTATATCAGAGTTGATGTACATAATAAAATTGTTTATTTTATATATGACATTAGATAATTTTTAGTTTTATAAAGTCCTACGGTTTTTTACTTAAGTTCATTTTGAAGTTAAAGTTTTGTTTAAATTTGTAAAAAGATTTTATTGTAATTTTTGGTAACTTAGTAATAGCAGTGTTACAATTTATAATTAAAATTTCTTGTATTGGTTTTAGGAATCAGGTGGCTATATCTTTTAAGTAATTGAAAATTGATTATTTTTTATAATAATAATTTGATATAAAAATGGTCTCAAATTTTTAAAGCTAGCTGGTAAATTTATTTGTACTACAATAATTTAATTTTATATATTGATACAGGTTGTATCATATTAAATGTTACAATAAAAACTTATTGATTTTCATTATTTTTTTCTTTAATTTCAGTAGTTTTATATATTAAATCTTCTTTCCTAAAGGCTTATAAATTTTTATGAATACTTAAATTAAATAAATATAAGAAGATGGTCAGGGTTGCAGTCAAAAAAAGAAGAACAAATAGTTTAAAACTATTTTAATGTCCGACGTTTCGCCCCACTTTGCAGGGTTTCATCAGGGCTAAAAAGATACAAAAAAAACTGAGAATGAGACCTTACAACAATAAGGTAATTTAAGCTAGGATAAATGTTATGTAAAAGTAAAGTGATAAGAAATTACATATAAATAAAAAGAAGGAAGACATAAAATAGTGTCAGTATTAAATAAACTTGAATAAGCAATAAGAATAAAAAATAAGTAACAATGGCAAGAGTAAAAGTTTTTTGAAAATACGTAAAATGCTGACTAAGTGGCCTTTTCACTTGCAATTATTTTTTTTTAATTTAAAAAAAAATATGGTCATTTTTTTATGACTTTACTCATCATATATTGCAATGATATTTTTCATTTAAAAAAAATATACATCTTTCACTAATATATAAATGTTATGATTTATATATAATAAGTGTTTGTTTCGATATTTATT
>NW_027107820.1:660931-671782 GCF_000696795.3 Halyomorpha halys | reverse complement strand
TGAAATAAATAAATATGGTTTTGTTTATTTATGTTGTTCTTTGCTGACCGCACCCCCCGACAAACTTCTCCAATCATTAAGTAATTCTCTGTAGGTAAACAACTGTAATAAAATGGTTAATTTTTCTTCAAGTATTTTTTTTTTTTACCTGGAACCAGGCAATTGTCAGAGCAAGTAACTCATATAAGAAAAACGTCGTTGGAAGTTTACCCCTTATTAACGAGAATATGATAAATCTCCGTGTTCATTCACTCTCACAAATTGGCGAATCCTCTTTCATGAAGAAGCAGAACACCTTGAAAATGTCATCTGTTATGTTATCACACCTGGCCGCGAAGGTTAGAAGTTAAGCTTTCGTATGTCTAATTCATGTCATGTCAAATTTCGGTTTAAATCAATTCTGTGTGATGATTTTAATTATATGTCCCTGCCATATCATGGAGTCTGCCAGATTGCTGGATAATGGTATGAAGTTCTAGCCTATTTGTATTACTTTTCTAATTGCGGCGATTTGTTTTTTCCCTTCCAACTTCAATATACTTTTTTTAATTTCTTTATGTATGTATTTACTGTGTCCTAGTTTTATAACAAAGGCGTATCTTCATCAAATCTTACTTTTGATGCATTTGAAATCCTATCTTTCAAGTATTTAACGGAATGACTTTCGGGTATAACTTATAATAATCACAATCTAAAAATTAACCAAAAAAATTACTATAGTTGTGTTTTGTATTTCAAAACTGATCAAAAGACTCCTTTTTTTGTATCGATTATTGGATAAAATAGAGGTATAGTTTTTTTTTTTTTTTTATCAAAACTGTCTTCAAAAAAGATATATTATGTCCTTGTTAGCATATAATTTGAGCCGTTGTTAAATTTGAATGCACAAAACCATTTTTATGTCACCAGAGTGTACTTCGAAATGAACTGAATTGAATTATAATGATATTTTAGATTTGAGGATCTGTACCACTTTATTATTTTTTAAAATGAATCTTTGTAATTAACTGTTGAGTATTCAATGAACACTTTCCATAAGAATCCACTTTATTTCTTATTAAATAATAATACAACTAACTCACTTAAAACCACAATGTAACCTATTACCAAAGAGATACATAACATTAACTAAGAAAATATTAGTCCCTTCACCAAAATTTAAGGTTTTACGTTATAAGATA
The DNA here is from genome assembly GCF_000696795.3 of Halyomorpha halys. Taxonomy (NCBI): domain Eukaryota; kingdom Metazoa; phylum Arthropoda; class Insecta; order Hemiptera; family Pentatomidae; genus Halyomorpha; species Halyomorpha halys. Next base: position 670,601 of record NW_027107820.1, on the reverse strand, counting down.
TTTAGATTACAAAGTCCAATCTTAACAAAACCATCCGCTAACCTTATTTTTCTCCTCCTTAACTCGCTCTTCGCCTACACGGGATTTAGGTAGCAGCGGGATGTTACTTATGGTTTTACGTATGGCACTGCTGCCATAAATAAAATAATTTATTTTATTTATCCTCTTTTATATATATATTAAGGAGTGAATAGTTTAAATGTGGGTTACAATTTTATAATCTGTTATTTCTTTGATGGGGAAGTACTTCCTCAGAGTTCCTCCTTTCTCAGATGTTATTTTGTTACTTGATATGTTATTTTGGTTCAAATTTTCGACCTCCCTAGAAGTGAAAACAATCATTCATTTTAAAAAATTAATTTTTTTTGTCAAACAAACTATTGTAATAACTAATAGAGCACTGCTATAATTACACATATATATTTTTTAATTTTGAAAAAAGTGGAGAAGATGGTCGGAGGTTCGGTGAGAAAAAAACACACCATTAAACAAAAGATTATTTATTCGTGCCGATGTTTCGACCTGAATTTCAGGGCTATAAAACAAAAAGAGATAAAAACCATCATTCATAGAAACATAAAAACAAAAATAAATAATAAACTAACAAATTTGGAAATTAACATTACAATGACGTGAAAATAAAAAAATAATTGATTAATAACCATGGAATTAGATAGTAGTACTGAAATTCAGGTCGAAACGTCGGCACGAATAAATCATTTTTTGATTACTTGTGTTTTTTTTCTGACCGCACTCCCCACCATCTTCTCCACTTATTAATCTACGGTCATCTATCTAAACCTCTTTTTTAATTTTGGTTTCAATCGCCTTTTCCATGCTGAAATGTCAATCTGAACGACCACGGCTTGCTCCCCCTAATTTTGATCCTGGGTACGCCTTTGGTTTCAGTCCTCATTGTTGCCAGGAGGGGAGAGAGGATGGCATAATCCTACTCTCTTAAACAAAAGTGAAGTCAAGGAGTGGACTATGCCGTCAAGTTGGCCACGCCCTCGGAGCTCTGTTTTACGTTGCTTAAATAGGGACTTACCACATTAAAGTATATTAATCTGTAGAACCATTCATTTAATCAGAAATGTGAACTAAATAGAAGTTGTAGTAAATGAGGGTTATATAGTATTTCCAATAATTTGATAACAAAGAAAATCCATTAAATTGAATTAAATCCATTCCTTGGTAGTGACCTCTTTGGAAGAGCCGAAATATTTATGGAGGAGGTTACCTTGGGGAATATTTCATTTATTGCAAAGCTTTGGAAACTCAATGTTTTGTTTATTCCACCTACAATTACCAACTTGCTTAGCTCTTTCTTAACGCACTGGATAAATGCGTCTACTAAACAATTTCTATCAGAACGTACTACTTTTTAGGAATGAAACTACTTATGTGAACTCACACATTAACTAAAATTGTCATGGACACGATATTTATTTAATAATGATTTATTCATGAATAAGGATCGTATCCATGACAATATTAGCTATTAGTTTCAACTATAGTTAATTTTTTCCCATCGCTGTGTGTAAGGACCTTTCGATACTTAGATACATTTTGTCCATACTTCTGATATTAATATTGATAATTCTATACTTCAGTGGTATCGATACTTCCCGTCTGATACTCGCCATACCAGTGTCGATACTTTATATTTGATACGTAACTGAATTTGTTAGAGCCTGTATAACTGTAGGTCTGTTCCAACAACGACTTCTAACTGTCATACGTAGTACGTGTTTTTCCCCTCCGAAATCTTGTATTGCGTATGCACCGTGCAGTTCTGGATAGTCAGAAATGGTTGTTGGAACAGACCTTATACCATAGGAAGAATCCTTTTGGAATATACTTTTCATCTAACGCTGTCGAGAATCAATAATTAATTGAGGGTTCATTTAGGAAAGAGACAGTTGAAATTCTGATGAACTATGTTTTCTTTTAGGGGCTTAGTACTATGCACCTTAAAGAAAAATCACTTTGGTTGACAGCGGGCCTAGTTGGGTTTTCAAGTTAAAATTGAAGCCACAAAATTGGTTTAGTCAAATGATAGTTGTATTTGGAAAAAAGTGCAAGTAAGTGCATTTTCTTTATGTTCTTTGTGATGCAGATGGCAAATATGTAATTTTCAAACAGGTTATCTTAGAAATTAGACACAAATAGCAAAATGTTTAATCTTTTTTTCAGATTTCTTTTCCCTAACTCTAAAACTATGCATTTCTTCGAAAAAAAAAAACCTCTTGCAAAGCTGAATCAAATAAAATTTACTATCAATTTTATTTATTGCTAGTACGACCGACAGGTAAGATGTTGTAGGAAGTTTAAAATTGAAACAACTTGAGTACTCTGGCAATATTGCGTTTATGTTCGGTTAAAAACTATGTACAAAATTAAAAGAATGTTAAATTTTCAATAGAGATCAAGTTAATTCGTCAATAGACATATCTTTAACAAATGAAGGGTCCAGAGAAAAAACGATATAGTTTATTTTTCCAGATTTTGATGTGACCGAGACAAGAGATAAAAGTGATCAAGTAAAATTTTTACAAAAATTCTAACAAAATTATCTATAATTATTTGTTAATTGTTGATGATTTCACAACATCGTCAATGCTGAATTATAGATGTGGTCCAGGTACGGATAACGGTAACATCTTTGCAAAAACATCACTTTATTTTCTAATCCAGATATCTAATTATGTATGATTTTCCATAAACATTATTTCCTCCTTGCCCACATAAGTAAAATAAATGAATTAAATAATAATAAAATAAATAATTTAAAATTTGTTGTTGGATAAAAAATACAGCTTTATGGGAATATTTAATTACATGAATTTTTCCATTAACATCAATACCAAAATGGGTTTAATAAAGGCTTAATGTACTAGTTTCGATAGATATTGCGTTAGTTCTTTACAGAAAGATCTTGCAAAATAAACGTAATACGTTTATTATATAAACATAAATATTTGCAAGTTATTATATAAAAAATGGGTCTCTGGTGACGATTTGGATATTGAATTCACATTTATCGACAAATTATTCCCAGCAAAAAAGGAGAGTGTGCAGAGTCTCTAACTAGCATGTGGAAGAACAGTTAAGGTCTTTTGACTATCAGAGTGAAGGCATTTTAACCCAGGTAATTAGGTACCAAAAGATACCCCGTCCAATTTTAGCTTACATTTCTTCTACGCTGGGGTGCAAATATCAAGGACTCCATTTCTTTGGCTGGAATGACTGCCAGCTGTCATTCTTCAAGTGAGTCGTGTTTCCTACCAAACTAAGGGGCGAAACGCTGCAGATGATATCCTTACATTTCAGAAATTCTCCCAAAATCTTGGCTTCTCTCTTGTTGGGCCGTGTTTTTGATATAACTTATTTTCCCCTATTTTTGTTGTGGAGAACTTTTTAAAAAACGGTTGTAAAGAGTTTTTGGGGTGATATCACTTGTAGTTCACTTTTTTTCTGTATATTCCTTGATTGAGTTCTCTGTCTCAGCAGGGCTCTCAGAGAGATGATTTCAATCGCTGGAAAAAAATAAAATAAAATTTACCTAACCCACTATCGTTTAACAAAAAATAAGAAAAAAATATCAAAACGACAATTTTTCTTAATTCCATTCTAAGGTTTCATTTAAATACTTCTTTGGATTCACACTTTTTTAGTAACGAATAACGCTGTTATACCTTCACATATACCTCCATAAGCATACTTATAATATACCAAAATTTGCTCAATATAATTCTTTAATTTTACTAATTCACATAGTCTAGCTAATATTTAAAGATTTATTGGCTGTAAACATAAAACTTATGCGGTAGCCATTTTGAATGATTTTTAGTTGTTCGGACAAAACTTTTGTATTTCTGAAAAACTACATCTCGGGAACTATTAGATATACAGATGCCTGCCAGCACTAAAAGTAAAGCTCATTCATAGTACCATATAGTAGTGCATGAAACGTTTCTTCGTAGGCGTAGTAGTTTTTATGATATTCGCATAAGAAAGTTTATCTTAACAACAAGAAATTAATTTATTTTAGCAACTATTATGAAAGCTACCTCTAAAAAGATAAGTATAATAAACTACTTTATACTATCTTAAACTAGCTTTAATCACCACTTTTGTTCAGAAAATCTAAATTAGCTATAACCTACAGTTCAAAATTATATCCACAGGCAAAACATCCGACACATAAATTTGTTTTTACTTCAAAATTTTCCGTTCCATTTCAAACATAAAACGAAATTTTTCATTAGAACGAAACATTCTATTCAATAGAACGAAACGGAATTTGTGAAAGACTCTACTCGGCTGTCTCTTTTCTCAAAACGGTAACAATTGACAAAACCTAAAATAATGATCCATTATGGAGCTTATAATTCCCTAAAACAATTCTAGACATGTCCAAATACCACCAACCAATTGAATATAAAGCTCATTTATTTCTTCTTCTTCAAAATAAGCCAAAATAACTAATAATTTATCCAGACCAATCAGCATCATCCTTTGTGACAAATGACTCAACGTGCAAAATTAAACCCCACAAACTATGCAAAATATTCACTGCCGAACTCAATGCAATAGCAGCAGCACTTCACTTCTCTTTGTCTTTGAACCACAACAATATAACTATAACTACAGTCTCATTAAGCTCGTTGTATGTATCGAGAGCATCCGAAAATTTCCTGCATCCATTTTTACTTAATGAACTAGCCGATAAAGCTGCAAGAGAAGCACGATATTTAAAAAAACCCTTAAAGACGATGAAAGTGAAAACAATAAAATTAGTATTTCAGTTTTTAAAATCAAAAGGTTTACTGACAAAAATATGACATCGAACAGACAAAAACAAATAAACAAATAAGGTATTAATGGCAATGATGACCAATAATGTTTTACTTCACTAAACAAAAACAAACAAACAACTAACTTTAATTTTAGCATTGCCAAACATCTCTACGTCTAATGCTTTTTCAGATATCAGTTTTCATATATTAAAATACTAAAAATCAACATTTTCCGAATTTGTTTTATGAAATATCATTAAAACCACAACTCCCACGAAGATAAGCGTTATTAACTAACCAGCTTTAATTTAAATGTTGGCAGACATCTGATTGTTCCTAAGATATATGTTTTCATAAATTAAAATTTACGTTTTGTGCATCTGATTTTGCAAATATCATGAAAACTATTACTCCTACGAAAAGAAACGCCATAAACTACTTTATAGTAAAGTAAACTTGCTTTAATATGAATGCTAATGGACATATGTGCGTCTAATAATTTCTAATTTATATGCTCCCCAAGTACTACTAATTTTTTGTTATTTTGTTATGAAATATTTTAAAAACTGCATATCGGGAACTATTGAAAGCAAATAGCTCTATATGGGTTCATATTTTAGCAAATTTATTCTACTTTTAAGTGATACTATTTAGGCTTTTTAGTGTTGTTGGTAGTTTTAAGTATTTGGAGCTCCCAAAGAAAATTTTTTTTTTCAACGCTCTGAAATAGCAGCCATTTTTTCTATTCCTTCTAACTGTACTGGGCAGACTCATCGATTTTTGCAATTAATTATAATTATTAAAGTAATAAAAAATTGTCATGGAATAGCTGCCTTTTTTCCACTATGCTCTTGTTGTATCCAGGGAGTGGTAAATATTTTACCATTGCATTTCTCAAACAGTTTTACATCAGAATACATTGAGTTAAAAATTATTTTTAGTTTAATAATTATAATAGTTTACAATTTCTTCTAGGTTAACTAATTTCTGGACTACCAAGAAATTTCATAGAAATGGTGGGATTTTCAGTATATGTAAATAGATGTATATGAGTATCATACTAGTAGATCAGCAAATAACTTGATTTCAAATTATTTGATTTCTCATTTCCTTTATTACATTTGTGTATTAGAAATAAACTAATTGCTCATATTTTGCAGATATATCAATGATTACATGTCAAACTCATGTGATTTCTAAAGTTTCACGACGCATGCAAACTAATTGGAAAGTTCCGATTGGAATAATGAAGAGGAGAGGAAGATCTTTTTTACACCATCATATTACTTTATATAACGGGACTGACAATCCTAATAGAGAACAGATGTTAATGGCAGATGCTTTTATAAAATCATCTAATGGCTTGTTCAAAAGTGAAATGGAAGTTTCATATGACAAAGCAACCGGTTTAGAAGACAGCGTTGGGGCTTGCCCGTCGAAATTGGGGTTGTTCAAATCACGTTTGGAAAATAGTGCCAAACTAGATATGGATTCATCCCAAGATAGGATAGTACATACAGGTAGGATGAGAAGGTATCTATTTCTGGACAAAGTAGGAACTATCCGCCCTTTGAATCACGTCAGGGACGGACGCGGGGCAAGGAGATGTGATCATGAAAATGATATCAACAGGATGTGTCTTCCCAAAGAAAGGATACTGCGTAGTAGGCAGTCTAACCTAATGGAAGAGCTATATACAAACCGTTTGTACGGGTTACCTAAGTTCAAAAGAAGATTGCGTTCTTTGCGAAATGGCAGACAAATAGCTTACAACAGAAAATACTTAAACCGTAAATTCAATCGTTTAAAAAACAGTTTAAAGGGAAGGGATTCAGGAGAAGGACAATATAACATATCAGAAAAGATGTTTAATTTATTCAGCCTCAATTCAGATTTTGAAAACCTAAAATCCATGACTGAAAAAGAAAGGGAGAAATCAAGAAACAAGATCTTGAGGAAGAGAAGTGAACCTTTACTAGGTGAGTGTGCAAATCCTATGAAAAGAAGTCGTTGTTCAAAACCTCCGCCTACCGTCATAATACAGTCAGTCAACATCGGAAGAACAGGAAGGATTTGTTTCCCTCTTACACACCGTTGTATTGGAATGAGAACGTGTCCATGTTCAGTAGAATACCGCAAGTGTCCCCCAAGGACAACTTGTTGCCTTATACCTGAGACATTTTGTTTCGAGCAAGAAGAAACAACCTCAATATCGACAGTGGGACGGTGCCTAGGAATAGACACAGCGACACCTACTCCAATAGAAGAAGGTTTATGCATGGTATCACCTTGCATTGTACAAGATAAGGTCAGGAAGCGTTGCGCCTGTGAATGCGGGTGCGGCTGCCCCAATAAACTGAGGCCTAACCACCCGGGCCGGGCAGTGGCCGGAGGGGGCTGCGGCTGTGGTTGTGGTTGTGGCTGCATCCACGGGGGAAGCTGCCGTACCAGGAAACCGCTCACTTAGTCGCTCATCTCTACTGGTCTATTCTCGACCAATCACAAACCTAAAGTCCCCCTTAAAGTAATAAATTTATTTGTGTCAATATTTGATTAATCATCGAAACATTTGCTGTTTTATCACTTGAATAAGGAAACTTCACAACAGAAAAGTATGAAGTTGTTGGCAGTAACAGCTTCGAAGCGCTCAACAGTAATCCTCGATGTTTTAGTCGATGGTAAATTTCAAGGGACCTAAATGTGGTGGAACCAATTTAAATTTGTATATATTCTAAAGTCAAACCCTAGCAGCTCATATAACATGAAATGCCTGTTTGAAGGAATCAAACAATGCTCATTGTCTCACTTCTCCATTCTCTTCAAAATCTTAATTACTGTGAATAAATGCAGGTTTTGAATTCTCATTGAAGTTTCTATTCTTATTCTCGATCCAGTAAAGTATTTGATAGAATATTTAGTATTAATTTCTAATTAAGTTTTAGTGACTTTAGTTTAGTGTTTAGAATCCAGGAACCACTAAACTGCTGGAGGCTAGCGTGCCAAATCCCAGCTGACAAGCCATTACTAAGGGCGTGGTTTAATATTCTAATGCCTTTTCTCTAACCAGCCTTCTATAATCTTTTTACAAATACCCAAAAATTCTCTTTGCCTTATATTTATTAGAATATCGAAATTTAGAAAAATATCAATATTGCCTAATCGCCCTAATTATTCTGAATAAAACATTAATTCATAATAATTAGGGCGATTGCACCCTTATTGTCATTATCTAGATATATTTTTTATATAAACACATCCAGATTCATAAAGCCTTTTTTGTCCCATAATAAAATGTCTAGGCCCCGTGAAGGAAGGGTTATAGATGTAATGAGTTAGTTTTAGTGGCTACTGATACCACATACGGACAGTTTTTAAGAGTTTTTTAGGTGGACAGCGTGTACGACTCTTTGTTAAAATTTCTACCTAATCTATTAACAAAAAAACACATGTATATGATGTATAGGATAACATATATGGATATTACATATATCCCCTCATTTAAGAGACCATATGGTTTTGGATTAAAATCAGGAATATAGCGTTAAATAAATTGTTGTTCCCATTGATTGAAAATGACAGGTAGTAAATATAATTTATACAGCAGTGGGGTAATTTTTTATACAGACTCTTAATATAATACAGAATTTTTTTTTTTTTTTTTTTAAATCTTTGATGGGCTGAAGGCCTGCTCCAACCCACTTTTCAGGGAGATCGTCCCTCCACCACGACCTGGAAGGTGGCAGAGCACGGTTCCCTTAGTCGACGTCCTCGACGAGGGAAGGCCTTAGACTCTTCAAGTCTGAGGTCTAAATTTTCACCATACAACCAGCGGAACGGCCCCTCCCCGTTCCAATAATCCACTAGCGTAAGCCAACCAAGTTACAACCTTCAATGGACCCCTCACCTAACCTTATAATGCCAAAAGGCAATCCAAGGTACCATTAACACCCAGATATACATATAGCATACCTCCTATATGTATGTACCAGATATTCAATAACATCATTATAGGAGGGTATGAAAAAAAAAAAAAAAAAAAGGTAATTTTTTATGGTGCACCACTTATGCGACACCTCTACAAGACTACGCTCTACAAACTGCCGAATTTCCAGAACTCCCTCCTAAGGCGAATAGTCAGAGGAACTTCACTCCAGCTGGCCAAGAACAGAGTAATATGTGAGGAGCTCCAACTCCCGTCTGTGCCGGAATTTATAGGCCGTAGGCACATCAAATTCTTCGATGGGCTGAAAGCCTGTCCCAACTCTCTATTCCGTGAGATCACCCCTCCACCAAGACCTGGAAGGTGGCAAAGCATTGTCCCCTTGGTCGCCGTCCTCGCCTTGGGAGGGATTTCTGGCTCTGCAGCCTGAAGTCATCACTTCAACACCACCAACAGGAATAGCCAGCCCCTCCCTATTCCTAGTGAGCATCTGGCATGATTGTTGACACCGCCTTCAGCGGACCCGGCAACCATTCTTATAATGCCATCCCGGCAAAACAAGATAATGAAATTGCCGGTGTATGTATATATGTATATATATATATATATATATATTTGTAAATGTCTTTCTTTGTTTTAGAAGGTAAGAAAAGAAAAAAAAAAAAGGTAATTTTTTCTTATATTGGGTATTACTGTTTATATTACTTTTTCTTGTATTTCCCGGCCAGTGGCTCCTGGGCCAAAATTGTATCCCCCGCCCTCAGCGGACCCAGCCCAACCCCTTATAATGCCATATGGCAAAGGAAGGGCACCACTATATTTATATTTACATACATGTATATATTAATACTATTATCTATATATTTTCAATAAAGGAGGTCAGAAAAAAAAGGTGATTTTCTCATTTAAATGAATTTGCCAGGATATA